>NC_092712.1:12588063-12830312 GCF_047496885.1 Scyliorhinus torazame | reverse complement strand
CACTCACTCCCAATCCCCGTCACTCCCGTGCTCACTGACCCTCACTCACTCCCAATCCCCGTCACTCCCGTGCTCACTGACCCTCACTCACTCCCAATCCCCGTCACTCCCGTGCTCACTGACCCACACTCACTCACTCCAATCCCCGTCACTCCCGTGCTCACTGACCCTCACTCACTCCCAATCCCCGTCACTCCCGTGCTCACTGACCCTCACTCACTCCCAATCCCCGTCACTCCGTGCTCACTGACCCTCACTCCCAATCCCCGTCACTCCCGTGCTCACTGACCCTCACTCACTCCCAATCCCCGTCACTCCCGTGCTCACTGACCCTCACTCACTCCCAATCCCCGTCACTCCCGTGCTCACTGACCCACACTCACTCCCATCCAATCCCCGTCACTCCGTGCTCACTGACCCACACTCACTCCCAATCCCCGTCACTCCCGTGCTCACTGACCCTCACTCACTCCCAATCCCCGTCACTCCCGTGCTCACTGACCCACACTCACTCCCAATCCCAATCCCCGTCACTCCCGTGCTCACTGACCCTCACTCACTCCCAATCCCCGTCACTCCCGTGCTCACTGACCCACACTCACTCCCAATCCCAATCCCGTCACTCCCGTGCTCACTGACCCTCACTCACTCCCAATCCCCGTCACTCCCGTGCTCACTGACCCACACTCACTCCCAATCCCCGTCACTCCCGTGCTCACTGACCCTCACTCACTCCCAATCCCAATCCCGTCACTCCGTGCTCACTGACCCTCACTCACTCCCAATCCCCGTCACTCCCGTGCTCACTGACCCTCACTCACTCCCAATCCCCGTCACTCCCGTGCTCACTGACCCTCACTCACTCCCAATCCCAATCCCCGTCACTCCCGTGCTCACTGACCCACACTCACTCCCATCCAATCCCCGTCACTCCCGTGCTCACTGACCCTCCTCACTCACTCCCAATCCCCGTCACTCCCGTGCTCACTGACCCTCACTCACTCCCAATCCCAATCCCCGTCACTCCCGTGCTCACTGACCCTCACTCACTCCCAATCCCCGTCACTCCCGTGCTCACTGACCCTCACTCACTCCCAATCCCCGTCACTCCCGTGCTCACTGACCCTCACTCACTCCCAATCCCAATCCCCGTCACTCCCGTGCTCACTGACCCACACTCACTCCCAATCCATCCCCGTCACTCCCGTGCTCACTGACCCTCACTCACTCCCAATCCAATCCCCGTCACTCCCGTGCTCACTGACCCTCACTCCAATCCCAATCCCCGTCACTCCGTGCTCACTGACCCTCACTCACTCCCAATCCCCGTCACTCCCGTGCTCACTGACCCTCACTCACTCCCAATCCCCGTCACTCCCGTGCTCACTGACCCTCACTCACTCCCAATCCCAATCCCCGTCACTCCCGTGCTCACTGACCCTCACTCACTCCCAATCCCCGTCACTCCCGTGCTCACTGACCCTCACTCCCAATCCCAATCCCCGTCACTCCCGTGCTCACTGACCCTCACTCACTCCCAATCCCCGTCACTCCCGTGCTCACTGACCCTCACTCACTCCCAATCCCCGTCACTCCCGTGCTCACTGACCCTCACTCACTCCCAATCCCCGTCACTCCCGTGCTCACTGACCCTCACTCACTCCCAATCCCCGTCACTCCCGTGCTCACTGACCCTCACTCACTCCCAATCCCCGTCACTCCCGTGCTCACTGACCCTCACTCACTCCAATCCCAATCCCCGTCACTCCCGTGCTCACTGACCCTCACTCACTCCCAATCCCCGTCACTCCCGTGCTCACTGACCCTCACTCACTCCCAATCCCCGTCACTCCCGTGCTCACTGACCCTCACTCACTCCCAATCCCCGTCACTCCCGTGCTCACTGACCCTCACTCACTCCCAATCCCCGTCACTCCCGTGCTCACTGACCCCTCACTCACTCCCAATCCCCGTCACTCCCGTGCTCACTGACCCTCACTCACTCCCAATCCCCGTCACTCCCGTGCTCACTGACCCTCACTCACTCCCAATCCCCGTCACTCCCGTGCTCACTGACCCTCACTCACTCCCAATCCCCGTCACTCCCGTGCTCACTGACCCTCACTCACTCCCAATCCCCGTCACTCCCGTGCTCACTGACCCTCACTCACTCCCAATCCCCGTCACTCCCGTGCTCACTGACCCTCACTCACTCCCAATCCCCGTCACTCCCGTGCTCACTGACCTCACTCACTCCCATCCCAATCCCCGTCACTCCCGTGCTCACTGACCCTCACTCACTCCCAATCCCCGTCACTCCCGTGCTCACTGACCCTCACTCACTCCCAATCCCCGTCACTCCCGTGCTCACTGACCCTCACTCACTCCCATCCCAATCCCCGTCACTCCCGTGCTCACTGACCCTCACTCACTCCCAATCCCCGTCACTCCCGTGCTCACTGACCCTCACTCACTCCCAATCCCCGTCACTCCCGTGCTCACTGACCCTCACTCACTCCCAATCCCCGTCACTCCCGTGCTCACTGACCCTCACTCACTCCCAATCCCCGTCACTCCCGTGCTCACTGACCCTCACTCACTCCCAATCCCCGTCACTCCCGTGCTCACTGACCCTCACTCACTCCCAATCCCCGTCACTCCCGTGCTCACTGACCCTCACTCACTCCCAATCCCCGTCACTCCCGTGCTCACTGACCCTCACTCACTCCCAATCCCATCCCGTCACTCCCGTGCTCACTGACCCTCACTCACTCCCAATCCCCGTCACTCCCGTGCTCACTGACCCTCACTCACTCCCAATCCCCGTCACTCCGTGCTCACTGACCCTCACTCACTCCCAATCCCCGTCACTCCCGTGCTCACTGACCCTCACTCACTCCAATCCCCGTCACTCCCGTGCTCACTGACCCTCACTCACTCCCAATCCCCGTCACTCCCGTGCTCACTGACCCACACTCACTCCCAATCCCCGTCACTCCCGTGCTCACTGACCCTCACTCACTCCCAATCCCCGTCACTCCCGTGCTCACTGACCCTCACTCACTCCCCAATCCCCGTCACTCCCGTGCTCACTGACCCTCACTCACTCCCAATCCCAATCCCCGTCACTCCCGTGCTCACTGACCCTCACTCACTCCCAATCCCCGTCACTCCCGTGCTCACTGACCCTCACTCACTCCCAATCCCCGTCACTCCCGTGCTCACTGACCCTCACTCACTCCCAATCCCCGTCACTCCCGTGCTCACTGACCCTCACTCACTCCCAATCCAATCCCCGTCACTCCCGTGCTCACTGACCCTCACTCACTCCCATCCCAATCCCCGTCACTCCCGTGCTCACTGACCCTCACTCACTCCCAATCCCCGTCACTCCCGTGCTCACTGACCCTCACTCACTCCCAATCCCCGTCACTCCGTGCTCACTGACCCTCACTCACTCCCAATCCCCGTCACTCCCGTGCTCACTGACCCTCACTCACTCCCAATCCCCGTCACTCCCGTGCTCACTGACCCTCACTCACTCCCAATCCCAATCCCGTCACTCCCGTGCTCACTGACCCTCACTCACTCCCAATCCCCGTCACTCCCGTGCTCACTGACCCTCACTCACTCCCAATCCCAATCCCGTCACTCCCGTGCTCACTGACCCCTCACTCCCAATCCCCGTCACTCCCGTGCTCACTGACCCTCACTCACTCCCAATCCCCGTCACTCCCGTGCTCACTGACCCTCACTCACTCCCAATCCCCGTCACTCCCGTGCTCACTG
Source organism: Scyliorhinus torazame (assembly GCF_047496885.1). Taxonomy (NCBI): domain Eukaryota; kingdom Metazoa; phylum Chordata; class Chondrichthyes; order Carcharhiniformes; family Scyliorhinidae; genus Scyliorhinus; species Scyliorhinus torazame. The sequence goes on along the minus strand of NC_092712.1, from coordinate 12,826,523 downwards.
ACCCTCACTCACTCCCAATCCCAATCCCCGTCACTCCCGTGCTCACTGACCCTCACTCACTCCAATCCCCGTCACTCCCGTGCTCACTGACCCTCACTCACTCCCAATCCCCGTCACTCCCGTGCTCACTGACCCTCACTCACTCCCAATCCCCGTCACTCCCGTGCTCACTGACCCTCACTCACTCCCAATCCCCGTCACTCCCGTGCTCACTGACCCTCACTCACTCCCAATCCCCCGTCACTCCCGTGCTCACTGACCCTCACTCACTCCCAATCCAATCCCCGTCACTCCCGTGCTCACTGACCCTCACTCACTCCCAATCCCCGTCACTCCCGTGCTCACTGACCCTCACTCACTCCCAATCCCCGTCACTCCCGTGCTCACTGACCCACACTCACTCCCAATCCCCGTCACTCCCGTGCTCACTGACCCTCACTCACTCCCAATCCCCGTCACTCCCGTGCTCACTGACCCTCACTCACTCCCAATCCCAATCCCCGTCACTCCCGTGCTCACTGACCCTCACTCACTCCCAATCCCCGTCACTCCCGTGCTCACTGACCCTCACTCACTCCCAATCCCCGTCACTCCCGTGCTCACTGACCCTCACTCACTCCCAATCCCCCGTCACTCCCGTGCTCACTGACCCTCACTCACTCCCAATCCCCGTCACTCCCGTGCTCACTGACCCTCACTCACTCCCAATCCCAATCCCGTCACTCCCGTGCTCACTGACCCTCACTCACTCCCATCCAATCCCCGTCACTCCCGTGCTCACTGACCCTCACTCACTCCCAATCCCAATCCCGTCACTCCCGTGCTCACTGACCCTCACTCACTCCCAATCCCAATCCCGTCACTCCGTGCTCACTGACCCACACTCACTCCCAATCCCCGTCACTCCCGTGCTCACTGACCCTCACTCACTCCCAATCCCCGTCACTCCCGTGCTCACTGACCCTCACTCACTCCCCAATCCCCGTCACTCCCGTGCTCACTGACCCTCACTCACTCCCAATCCCCGTCACTCCCGTGCTCACTGACCCTCACTCACTCCCAATCCCCGTCACTCCCGTGCTCACTGACCCTCACTCACTCCCAATCCCCGTCACTCCCGTGCTCACTGACCCTCACTCACTCCCAATCCCCGTCACTCCCGTGCTCACTGACCCTCACTCACTCCCAATCCCCGTCACTCCCGTGCTCACTGACCCTCACTCACTCCCAATCCCCGTCACTCCCGTGCTCACTGACCCTCACTCACTCCCAATCCCCGTCACTCCCGTGCTCACTGACCCTCACTCACTCCCAATCCATCCCGTCACTCCCGTGCTCACTGACCCACACTCACTCCCAATCCCAATCCCCGTCACTCCCGTGCTCACTGACCCTCACTCACTCCCAATCCCCGTCACTCCCGTGCTCACTGACCCTCACTCACTCCCAATCCCAACCCGTCACTCCCGTGCTCACTGACCCTCACTCACTCCCAATCCCCGTCACTCCCGTGCTCACTGACCCTCACTCACTCCCAATCCCCGTCACTCCCGTGCTCACTGACCCTCACTCACTCCCAATCCCCGTCACTCCCGTGCTCACTGACCCACACTCACTCCCAATCCCCGTCACTCCCGTGCTCACTGACCCTCACTCACTCCCAATCCCCGTCACTCCCGTGCTCACTGACCCACACTCACTCCCAATCCCCGTCACTCCCGTGCTCACTGACCCTCACTCACTCCCAATCCCCGTCACTCCCGTGCTCACTGACCACACTCACTCCCAATCCCCGTCACTCCCGTGCTCACTGACCCACACTCACTCCCAATCCCCGTCACTCCCGTGCTCACTGACCCTCACTCACTCCCAATCCCCGTCACTCCCGTGCTCACTGACCCTCACTCACTCCCAATCCCCCGTCACTCCCGTGCTCACTGACCCTCACTCACTCCCAATCCCCGTCACTCCCGTGCTCACTGACCCTCACTCACTCCCAATCCCCGTCACTCCCGTGCTCACTGACCCTCACTCACTCCCAATCCCCGTCACTCCCGTGCTCACTGACCCTCACTCACTCCCAATCCCCGTCACTCCCGTGCTCACTGACCCTCACTCACTCCCAATCCCCGTCACTCCCGTGCTCACTGACCCTCACTCACTCCCAATCCCCGTCACTCCCGTGCTCACTGACCCTCACTCACTCCCAATCCCGTCACTCCCGTGCTCACTGACCCTCACTCACTCCCAATCCCCGTCACTCCCGTGCTCACTGACCCACACTCACTCCCAATCCCCGTCACTCCCGTGCTCACTGACCCTCACTCACTCCCAATCCCCGTCACTCCCGTGCTCACTGACCCTCACTCACTCCCAATCCCCGTCACTCCCGTGCTCACTGACCCTCACTCACTCCCAATCCCCGTCACTCCCGTGCTCACTGACCCTCACTCACTCCCAATCCCCGTCACTCCCGTGCTCACTGACCCTCACTCACTCCCAATCCCCGTCACTCCCGTGCTCACTGACCCTCACTCACTCCCAATCCCCGTCACTCCCGTGCTCACTGACCCTCACTCACTCCCAATCCCAATCCCCGTCACTCCCGTGCTCACTGACCCTCACTCACTCCCAATCCCAATCCCCGTCACTCCCGTGCTCACTGACCCACACTCACTCCCCAATCCCCGTCACTCCCGTGCTCACTGACCCTCACTCACTCCCAATCCCCGTCACTCCCGTGCTCACTGACCCTCACTCACTCCCAATCCCCGTCACTCCCGTGCTCACTGACCCTCACTCACTCCCAATCCCCGTCACTCCCGTGCTCACTGACCCTCACTCACTCCCAATCCCCGTCACTCCCGTGCTCACTGACCCTCACTCACTCCCAATCCCCGTCACTCCCGTGCTCACTGACCCTCACTCACTCCCAATCCCAATCCCGTCACTCCCGTGCTCACTGACCCACACTCACTCCCAATCCCCGTCACTCCCGTGCTCACTGACCACACTCACTCCCAATCCCAATCCCCGTCACTCCCGTGCTCACTGACCCTCACTCACTCCCAATCCCCGTCACTCCCGTGCTCACTGACCCTCACTCACTCCCAATCCCCGTCACTCCCGTGCTCACTGACCCTCACTCACTCCCAATCCCCGTCACTCCCGTGCTCACTGACCCTCACTCACTCCCAATCCCCGTCACTCCCGTGCTCACTGACCCACACTCACTCCAATCCCAATCCCCGTCACTCCCGTGCTCACTGACCCTCACTCACTCCAATCCCCGTCACTCCCGTGCTCACTGACCCTCACTCACTCCCAATCCCCGTCACTCCCGTGCTCACTGACCCTCACTCACTCCCAATCCCCGTCACTCCCGTGCTCACTGACCCACACTCACTCCCAATCCCCGTCACTCCCGTGCTCACTGACCCTCACTCACTCCAATCCCAATCCCCGTCACTCCCGTGCTCACTGACCCTCACTCACTCCCAATCCCAATCCCCGTCACTCCCGTGCTCACTGACCCTCACTCACTCCCAATCCCAATCCCCGTCACTCCCGTGCTCACTGACCCTCACTCACTCCCAATCCCAATCCCCGTCACTCCCGTGCTCACTGACCCTCACTCACTCCCAATCCCCGTCACTCCCGTGCTCACTGACCCACACTCACTCCCAATCCCAATCCCCGTCACTCCCGTGCTCACTGACCCTCACTCACTCCCAATCCCAATCCCGTCACTCCCGTGCTCACTGACCCACACTCACTCCAATCCCAATCCCCGTCACTCCCGTGCTCACTGACCCTCACTCACTCCCAATCCCCGTCACTCCCGTGCTCACTGACCCTCACTCACTCCCAATCCCAATCCCCGTCACTCCCGTGCTCACTGACCCACACTCACTCCCAATCCCAATCCCCGTCACTCCGTGCTCACTGACCCTCACTCACTCCCAATCCCCGTCACTCCCGTGCTCACTGACCCTCACTCACTCCCAATCCCCGTCACTCCCGTGCTCACTGACCCACACTCCCAATCCCCGTCACTCCCGTGCTCACTGACCCACACTCACTCCCAATCCCCGTCACTCCCGTGCTCACTGACCCTCACTCACTCCCAATCCCCGTCACTCCCGTGCTCACTGACCCTCACTCACTCCCAATCCCCGTCACTCCCGTGCTCACTGACCCTCACTCACTCCCAATCCCAATCCCCGTCACTCCCGTGCTCACTGACCCTCACTCACTCCCATCCCAATCCCCGTCACTCCGTGCTCACTGACCCTCACTCACTCCCAATCCCAATCCCGTCACTCCCGTGCTCACTGACCCTCACTCACTCCCAATCCCCGTCACTCCCGTGCTCACTGACCCTCACTCACTCCCAATCCCCGTCACTCCCGTGCTCACTGACCCTCACTCACTCCCAATCCCAATCCCCGTCACTCCCGTGCTCACTGACCCTCACTCACTCCCAATCCCCGTCACTCCCGTGCTCACTGACCCTCACTCACTCCCAATCCCCGTCACTCCCGTGCTCACTGACCCTCACTCACTCCCAATCCCCGTCACTCCCGTGCTCACTGACCCTCACTCACTCCCAATCCCAATCCCGTCACTCCCGTGCTCACTGACCCTCACTCACTCCCAATCCCCGTCACTCCCGTGCTCACTGACCCTCACTCACTCCCAATCCCAATCCCCGTCACTCCCGTGCTCACTGACCCTCACTCACTCCCAATCCCCGTCACTCCCGTGCTCACTGACCCTCACTCACTCCCAATCCCCGTCACTCCCGTGCTCACTGACCCTCACTCACTCCCAATCCCATCCCCGTCACTCCCGTGCTCACTGACCCTCACTCACTCCCAATCCCAATCCCCGTCACTCCCGTGCTCACTGACCCTCACTCACTCCCAATCCCAATCCCCGTCACTCCCGTGCTCACTGACCCTCACTCACTCCCAATCCCCGTCACTCCCGTGCTCACTGACCCTCACTCACTCCCAATCCCCGTCACTCCCGTGCTCACTGACCCTCACTCACTCCCAATCCCCGTCACTCCCGTGCTCACTGACCCTCACTCACTCCCAATCCCCGTCACTCCCGTGCTCACTGACCCTCACTCACTCCCAATCCCCGTCACTCCCGTGCTCACTGACCCTCACTCACTCCCAATCCCCGTCACTCCCGTGCTCACTGACCCCACTCACTCCACTCCCAATCCCCCGTCACTCCCGTGCTCACTGACCCTCACTCACTCCCAATCCCCGTCACTCCCGTGCTCACTGACCCTCACTCACTCCCAATCCCCGTCACTCCCGTGCTCACTGACCCTCACTCACTCCCAATCCCCGTCACTCCCGTGCTCACTGACCCTCACTCACTCCCAATCCCCGTCACTCCCGTGCTCACTGACCCTCACTCACTCCCAATCCCCGTCACTCCCGTGCTCACTGACCCTCACTCACTCCCAATCCCCGTCACTCCCGTGCTCACTGACCCACACTCACTCCCAATCCCCGTCACTCCCGTGCTCACTGACCCTCACTCACTCCCAATCCCCGTCACTCCGTGCTCACTGACCCACACTCACTCCCAATCCCCGTCACTCCCGTGCTCACTGACCCTCACTCACTCCCAATCCCCGTCACTCCCGTGCTCACTGACCCACACTCACTCCCAATCCCCGTCACTCCCGTGCTCACTGACCCACACTCACTCCCAATCCCCGTCACTCCCGTGCTCACTGACCCACACTCACTCCCAATCCCCGTCACTCCCGTGCTCACTGACCCTCACTCACTCCCAATCCCCGTCACTCCCGTGCTCACTGACCCTCACTCACTCCAATCCCCGTCACTCCCGTGCTCACTGACCCTCACTCACTCCCAATCCCAATCCCCGTCACTCCCGTGCTCACTGACCCTCACTCACTCCCAATCCCCGTCACTCCCGTGCTCACTGACCCTCACTCACTCCCAATCCCAATCCCCGTCACTCCCGTGCTCACTGACCCTCACTCACTCCCAATCCCCGTCACTCCCGTGCTCACTGACCCTCACTCACTCCCAATCCCAATCCCCGTCACTCCCGTGCTCACTGACCCTCACTCACTCCCAATCCCCGTCACTCCCGTGCTCACTGACCCTCACTCACTCCCAATCCCCGTCACTCCCGTGCTCACTGACCCTCACTCACTCCCAATCCCCGTCACTCCCGTGCTCACTGACCCTCACTCACTCCCAATCCCCGTCACTCCCGTGCTCACTGACCCTCACTCACTCCCAATCCCAATCCCCGTCACTCCCGTGCTCACTGACCCTCACTCACTCCCAATCCCGTCACTCCCGTGCTCACTGACCCTCACTCACTCCCAATCCCCGTCACTCCCGTGCTCACTGACCCTCACTCACTCCAATCCCAATCCCCGTCACTCCCGTGCTCACTGACCCTCACTCACTCCCAATCCCCGTCACTCCCGTGCTCACTGACCCTCACTCACTCCCAATCCCAATCCCCGTCACTCCCGTGCTCACTGACCCTCACTCACTCCCAATCCCAATCCCCGTCACTCCCGTGCTCACTGACCCTCACTCACTCCCAATCCCCGTCACTCCCGTGCTCACTGACCCTCACTCACTCCCAATCCCCGTCACTCCCGTGCTCACTGACCCTCACTCACTCCCAATCCCCGTCACTCCCGTGCTCACTGACCCACACTCACTCCCAATCCCCGTCACTCCCGTGCTCACTGACCCTCACTCACTCCCAATCCCCGTCACTCCCGTGCTCACTGACCCACACTCACTCCCAATCCCAATCCCCGTCACTCCCGTGCTCACTGACCCACACTCACTCCCAATCCCCGTCACTCCCGTGCTCACTGACCCTCACTCACTCCCAATCCCCGTCACTCCCGTGCTCACTGACCCTCACTCACTCCCAATCCCAATCCCCGTCACTCCCGTGCTCACTGACCCTCACTCACTCCCAATCCCAATCCCCGTCACTCCCGTGCTCACTGACCCTCACTCACTCCCAATCCCAATCCCGTCACTCCCGTGCTCACTGACCCTCACTCACTCCCAATCCCCGTCACTCCCGTGCTCACTGACCCACACTCACTCCCAATCCCCGTCACTCCCGTGCTCACTGACCTCACTCACTCCCAATCCCCGTCACTCCCGTGCTCACTGACCCTCACTCACTCCCAATCCCCGTCACTCCCGTGCTCACTGACCCTCACTCACTCCCAATCCCAATCCCCGTCACTCCCGTGCTCACTGACCCTCACTCACTCCAATCCCCGTCACTCCCGTGCTCACTGACCCTCACTCACTCCCAATCCCCGTCACTCCCGTGCTCACTGACCCTCACTCACTCCCAATCCCCGTCACTCCCGTGCTCACTGACCCACACTCACTCCCAATCCCAATCCCCGTCACTCCCGTGCTCACTGACCCACACTCACTCCCAATCCCCGTCACTCCCGTGCTCACTGACCCTCACTCACTCCCAATCCCCGTCACTCCCGTGCTCACTGACCCTCACTCACTCCCAATCCCCGTCACTCCCGTGCTCACTGACCCTCACTCACTCCCAATCCCCGTCACTCCCGTGCTCACTGACCCTCACTCCCAATCCCCGTCACTCCCGTGCTCACTGACCCACACTCACTCCCAATCCCCGTCACTCCCGTGCTCACTGACCCTCACTCACTCCCAATCCCCGTCACTCCCGTGCTCACTGACCCTCACTCACTCCCAATCCCCGTCACTCCCGTGCTCACTGACCCTCACTCACTCCCAATCCCCGTCACTCCCGTGCTCACTGACCCTCACTCACTCCCAATCCCCGTCACTCCCGTGCTCACTGACCCTCACTCCCTCCCAATCCCCGTCACTCCCGTGCTCACTGACCCTCACTCACTCCCAATCCCAATCCCCGTCACTCCCGTGCTCACTGACCCACACTCACTCCAATCCCCGTCACTCCCGTGCTCACTGACCCTCACTCACTCCCAATCCCCGTCACTCCCGTGCTCACTGACCCTCACTCACTCCCAATCCCAATCCCCGTCACTCCCGTGCTCACTGACCCACACTCACTCCCAATCCCCGTCACTCCCGTGCTCACTGACCCTCACTCACTCCCAATCCCCGTCACTCCCGTGCTCACTGACCCTCACTCACTCCCAATCCCAATCCCCGTCACTCCCGTGCTCACTGACCCTCACTCACTCCCAATCCCCGTCACTCCCGTGCTCACTGACCCACACTCACTCCCAATCCCCGTCACTCCCGTGCTCACTGACCCTCACTCCCAATCCCCGTCACTCCCGTGCTCACTGACCCACACTCACTCCCAATCCCCGTCACTCCCGTGCTCACTGACCCTCACTCCCAATCCCAATCCCCGTCACTCCCGTTGCTCACTGACCCTCACTCACTCCCAATCCCCGTCACTCCCGTGCTCACTGACCCTCACTCCCAATCCCCGTCACTCCCGTGCTCACTGACCCTCACTCACTCCCAATCCCCGTCACTCCCGTGCTCACTGACCCACACTCACTCCCAATCCCCGTCACTCCCGTGCTCACTGACCCTCACTCCCAATCCCCGTCACTCCCGTGCTCACTGACCCTCACTCACTCCCAATCCCCGTCACTCCCGTGCTCACTGACCCTCACTCACTCCCAATCCCCGTCACTCCCGTGCTCACTGACCCTCACTCACTCCCAATCCCCGTCACTCCCGTGCTCACTGACCCTCACTCACTCCCAATCCCCGTCACTCCCGTGCTCACTGACCCTCACTCACTCCCAATCCCCGTCACTCCCGTGCTCACTGACCCACACTCACTCCCAATCCCCGTCACTCCCGTGCTCACTGACCCTCACTCACTCCCAATCCCCGTCACTCCCGTGCTCACTGACCCACACTCACTCCCAATCCCAATCCCCGTCACTCCCGTGCTCACTGACCCACACTCACTCCCAATCCCCGTCACTCCCGTGCTCACTGACCTCACTCACTCCCAATCCCAATCCCCGTCACTCCCGTGCTCACTGACCCACACTCACTCCCAATCCCAATCCCCGTCACTCCCGTGCTCACTGACCCTCACTCACTCCCCAATCCCCGTCACTCCCGTGCTCACTGACCCTCACTCACTCCCAATCCCCGTCACTCCCGTGCTCACTGACCCTCACTCACTCCCAATCCCCGTCACTCCCGTGCTCACTGACCCACACTCACTCCCAATCCCCGTCACTCCCGTGCTCACTGACCCTCACTCACTCCCAATCCCCGTCACTCCCGTGCTCACTGACCCACACTCACTCCCAATCCAATCCCCGTCACTCCCGTGCTCACTGACCCACACTCACTCCCAATCCCCGTCACTCCCGTGCTCACTGACCCTCACTCACTCCCAATCCCCGTCACTCCCGTGCTCACTGACCCTCACTCACTCCCAATCCCAATCCCCGTCACTCCCGTGCTCACTGACCCTCACTCACTCCCAATCCCAATCCCCGTCACTCCCGTGCTCACTGACCCTCACTCACTCCCAATCCCCGTCACTCCCGTGCTCACTGACCCTCACTCACTCCCAATCCCCGTCACTCCCGTGCTCACTGACCCTCACTCACTCCCAATCCCCGTCACTCCCGTGCTCACTGACCCTCACTCCCAATCCCCGTCACTCCCGTGCTCACTGACCCTCACTCACTCCCAATCCCCGTCACTCCCGTGCTCACTGACCCACACTCACTCCCAATCCCCGTCACTCCCGTGCTCACTGACCCTCACTCACTCCCAATCCCCGTCACTCCCGTGCTCACTGACCCTCACTCACTCCCAATCCCCGTCACTCCCGTGCTCACTGACCCTCACTCACTCCCAATCCCCGTCACTCCCGTGCTCACTGACCCTCACTCACTCCCAATCCCCGTCACTCCCGTGCTCACTGACCCTCACTCACTCCCAATCCCCGTCACTCCCGTGCTCACTGACCCTCACTCACTCCCAATCCCAATCCCCGTCACTCCCGTGCTCACTGACCCTCACTCACTCCCAATCCCCGTCACTCCCGTGCTCACTGACCCTCACTCACTCCCAATCCCCGTCACTCCCGTGCTCACTGACCCACACTCACTCCCAATCCCCGTCACTCCCGTGCTCACTGACCCTCACTCACTCCCAATCCCCGTCACTCCCGTGCTCACTGACCCTCACTCACTCCCAATCCCCGTCACTCCCGTGCTCACTGACCCTCACTCACTCCCAATCCCAATCCCCGTCACTCCCGTGCTCACTGACCCTCACTCACTCCCAATCCCAATCCCCGTCACTCCCGTGCTCACTGACCCTCACTCACTCCCAATCCCCGTCACTCCCGTGCTCACTGACCCTCACTCACTCCCAATCCCCGTCACTCCCGTGCTCACTGACCCTCACTCACTCCCAATCCCAATCCCCGTCACTCCCGTGCTCACTGACCCTCACTCACTCCCAATCCCCGTCACTCCCGTGCTCACTGACCCTCACTCACTCCCAATCCCCGTCACTCCCGTGCTCACTGACCCTCACTCACTCCCAATCCCCGTCACTCCCGTGCTCACTGACCCTCACTCACTCCCAATCCCCGTCACTCCCGTGCTCACTGACCCTCACTCACTCCCAATCCCCGTCACTCCCGTGCTCACTGACCCTCACTCACTCCCAATCCCCGTCACTCCCGTGCTCACTGACCCTCACTCACTCCCAATCCCCGTCACTCCCGTGCTCACTGACCCTCACTCACTCCCAATCCCCGTCACTCCCGTGCTCACTGACCCTCACTCACTCCCAATCCCAATCCCCGTCACTCCCGTGCTCACTGACCCTCACTCACTCCCAATCCCCGTCACTCCCGTGCTCACTGACCCTCACTCACTCCCAATCCCCGTCACTCCCGTGCTCACTGACCCTCACTCACTCCCAATCCCCGTCACTCCCGTGCTCACTGACCCTCACTCACTCCCAATCCCCGTCACTCCCGTGCTCACTGACCCTCACTCACTCCCAATCCCCGTCACTCCCGTGCTCACTGACCCTCACTCACTCCCAATCCCCGTCACTCCCGTGCTCACTGACCCTCACTCACTCCCAATCCCAATCCCCGTCACTCCCGTGCTCACTGACCCTCACTCACTCCCAATCCCCGTCACTCCCGTGCTCACTGACCCTCACTCACTCCCAATCCCCGTCACTCCCGTGCTCACTGACCCTCACTCACTCCCAATCCCCGTCACTCCCGTGCTCACTGACCCTCACTCACTCCCAATCCCAATCCCCGTCACTCCCGTGCTCACTGACCCTCACTCACTCCCAATCCCCGTCACTCCCGTGCTCACTGACCCTCACTCACTCCCAATCCCCGTCACTCCCGTGCTCACTGACCCTCACTCACTCCCAATCCCCGTCACTCCCGTGCTCACTGACCCTCACTCACTCCCAATCCCCGTCACTCCCGTGCTCACTGACCCTCACTCACTCCCAATCCCAATCCCCGTCACTCCCGTGCTCACTGACCCTCACTCACTCCCAATCCCCGTCACTCCCGTGCTCACTGACCCTCACTCACTCCCAATCCCAATCCCCGTCACTCCCGTGCTCACTGACCCTCACTCACTCCCAATCCCCGTCACTCCCGTGCTCACTGACCCTCACTCACTCCCAATCCCAATCCCCGTCACTCCCGTGCTCACTGACCCAGACTCACTCCCAATCCCAATCCCCGTCACTCCCGTGCTCACTGACCCACACTCACTCCCAATCCCCGTCACTCCCGTGCTCACTGACCCTCACTCACTCCCAATCCCCGTCACTCCCGTGCTCACTGACCCTCACTCACTCCCAATCCCCGTCACTCCCGTGCTCACTGACCCTCACTCACTCCCAATCCCAATCCCCGTCACTCCCGTGCTCACTGACCCTCACTCACTCCCAATCCCAATCCCCGTCACTCCCGTGCTCACTGACCCTCACTCACTCCCAATCCCAATCCCCGTCACTCCCGTGCTCACTGACCCTCACTCACTCCCAATCCCCGTCACTCCCGTGCTCACTGACCCACACTCACTCCCAATCCCCGTCACTCCCGTGCTCACTGACCCACACTCCCAATCCCAATCCCCGTCACTCCCGTGCTCACTGACCCTCACTCACTCCCAATCCCCGTCACTCCCGTGCTCACTGACCCTCACTCACTCCCAATCCCAATCCCCGTCACTCCCGTGCTCACTGACCCTCACTCACTCCCAATCCCAATCCCCGTCACTCCCGTGCTCACTGACCCTCACTCACTCCCAATCCCAATCCCCGTCACTCCCGTGCTCACTGACCCACACTCACTCCCAATCCCAATCCCCGTCACTCCCGTGCTCACTGACCCTCACTCACTCCCAATCCCAATCCCCGTCACTCCCGTGCTCACTGACCCTCACTCACTCCCAATCCCCGTCACTCCCGTGCTCACTGACCCTCACTCACTCCCAATCCCCGTCACTCCCGTGCTCACTGACCCTCACTCACTCCCAATCCCCGTCACTCCCGTGCTCACTGACCCTCACTCACTCCCAATCCCAATCCCCGTCACTCCCGTGCTCACTGACCCTCACTCACTCCCAATCCCCGTCACTCCCGTGCTCACTGACCCTCACTCACTCCCAATCCCCGTCACTCCCGTGCTCACTGACCCTCACTCACTCCCAATCCCCGTCACTCCCGTGCTCACTGACCCTCACTCACTCCCAATCCCCGTCACTCCCGTGCTCACTGACCCTCACTCACTCCCAATCCCAATCCCCGTCACTCCCGTGCTCACTGACCCTCACTCACTCCCAATCCCAATCCCCGTCACTCCCGTGCTCACTGACCCTCACTCACTCCCAATCCCCGTCACTCCCGTGCTCACTGACCCTCACTCACTCCCAATCCCCGTCACTCCCGTGCTCACTGACCCTCACTCACTCCCAATCCCAATCCCCGTCACTCCCGTGCTCACTGACCCACACTCACTCCCAATCCCCGTCACTCCCGTGCTCACTGACCCACACTCACTCCCAATCCCCGTCACTCCCGTGCTCACTGACCCACACTCACTCCCAATCCCCGTCACTCCCGTGCTCACTGACCCTCACTCCCAATCCCAATCCCCGTCACTCCCGTGCTCACTGACCCTCACTCACTCCCAATCCCCATCACTCCCGTGCTCACTGACCCTCACTCACTCCCAATCCCCGTCACTCCCGTGCTCACTGACCCACACTCACTCCCAATCCCAATCCCCGTCACTCCCGTGCTCACTGACCCACACTCACTCCCAATCCCAATCCCCGTCACTCCCGTGCTCACTGACCCTCACTCACTCCCAATCCCCGTCACTCCCGTGCTCACTGACCCACACTCACTCCCAATCCCCGTCACTCCCGTGCTCACTGACCCTCACTCACTCCCAATCCCAATCCCCGTCACTCCCGTGCTCACTGACCCACACTCCCAATCCCAATCCCCGTCACTCCCGTGCTCACTGACCCTCACTCACTCCCAATCCCCGTCACTCCCGTGCTCACTGACCCACACTCACTCCCAATCCCCGTCACTCCCGAGCTCACTGACCCTCACTCACTCCCAATCCCCGTCACTCCCGTGCTCACTGACCCACACTCACTCCCAATCCCAATCCCCGTCACTCCCGTGCTCACTGACCCTCACTCACTCCCAATCCCAATCCCCGTCACTCCCGTGCTCACTGACCCACACTCACTCCCAATCCCAATCCCCGTCACTCCCGTGCTCACTGACCCACACTCACTCCCAATCCCCGTCACTCCCGTGCTCACTGACCCTCACTCACTCCCAATCCCCGTCACTCCCGTGCTCACTGACCCTCACTCACTCCCAATCCCCGTCACTCCCGTGCTCACTGACCCTCACTCACTCCCAATCCCCGTCACTCCCGTGCTCACTGACCCTCACTCACTCCCAATCCCCGTCACTCCCGTGCTCACTGACCCTCACTCACTCCCAATCCCCGTCACTCCCGTGCTCACTGACCCTCACTCACTCCCAATCCCCGTCACTCCCGTGCTCACTGACCCTCACTCACTCCCAATCCCAATCCCCGTCACTCCCGTGCTCACTGACCCTCACTCACTCCCAATCCCCGTCACTCCCGTGCTCACTGACCCTCACTCACTCCCAATCCCCGTCACTCCCGTGCTCACTGACCCTCACTCACTCCCAATCCCCGTCACTCCCGTGCTCACTGACCCTCACTCACTCCCAATCCCAATCCCCGTCACTCCCGTGCTCACTGACCCTCACTCACTCCCAATCCCAATCCCCGTCACTCCCGTGCTCACTGACACACACTCACCCCCTGACGCTGGGCACTGACCCCCTGACCCTGGGCACAGACCCCCTGACGCTGGCACTGACCCCCGGATGCTGGGCACTGACCCACTGACGCTGGGCACTGACCCACTGACGCTGGGCACTGACCCCCGGACGCTGGGCACTGACCCCCGGACTCTGGGCACTGACCCCGGATGCTGGGCACTGACCCCTTGACACTGGGCACTGACCCCCTGACCCTGGGAACTGACCCCCTGACGCTGGGCACAAACCCCCTGACGCTGGCACTGACCCCCGGATGCTGGGCACTGACCCACTGACGCTGGGCACTGACCCACTGACGCTGGGCACTGACCCCCGGACGCTGGGCACTGACCCCCGGACTCTGGGCACAGACCCCGGATGCTGGGCACTGACCCCCTGACGCTGGGCACTGACCCCCGGATGCTGGGCACTGACCCCCGGATGCTGGGCACTGACCTCCTGACACTGGGCACTGACCCACTGAAGCTGGGCGCTGACCCCTGACCCTGGGCACTGACCCCCTGACGCTGGGCACTGACCCCCTGACGCTGGGCACTGACCCCCTGACCCTGTGCACTGACCCCCTGACGCTGGGCACTGACCCCCTGACGCTGACCCCCGGACGCTGGGCACTGACCCCCGGATGCTGGGCACTGACCCCCGGATGCTGTGCACTGACCCCCTGACGCTGGGCACTGACCCCCTGACGCTGACCCCCGGATGCTGGGCGCTGACCCCCTGACGCCGGGCACTGACCCCAAGACGCTGGGCACTGACCCTGGATGCTGGGCACTGAACCCCGGACGCTGGGCACTGACCCCGGACATTGGGCACTGACCCCCGGACGTTGGGCACTGACCTCCTGACGCTGGGCACTGAACCCCGGACGCTGGGCACTGACCCCCTGACGCTGGGCATTGACCCCGGATGCTGGGCACTGACCCCCGGACGCTGGGCACTGACCTCCGGAGGCTGAGCACTGATCCCGGACGCTGGGCACTGACCCCGGACGCTGGGCACTGACCTCCTGACCCTGGGCACAGACCCCGGTCACTGAGCACTGACCCCCTGACCAAGGGCACTGACCCCCGGATGCTGGACACTGACCCCCTGACGCTGGGCACTGACCCCCTGACCCTGGGCACTGACACCCGGACGCTGGGCACTGACCCCCTGACACTGGGCACTGACCCCCTGACCCTGGGCACTGACACCCGGACGCTGGGCACTGACCCCCTGACGCTGGGCACTAACCCCCGGATGCTGGGCACTGACACCCGGACGCTGGGCACTGACCCCCTGACACTGGGAACTGACCCACTGACGCTGGGCGCTGACCCCTGACCCTGGGCATTGACCCCCTGACGCTGGGCACTGACCCCCTGACGCTGGGCACTGACCCCCTGATGCTGGGCACTGACCCCCTGACCCTGGGCACTGACCCCCTGACACAGGGCACTGACCCCCTGACGCTGGGCACTGAACCCCTGACACTGGGCGCTGACCCCCTGACGCTGGTCACTGACCCCCAGACGCTGGGCACTGACCCCCTGACGCTGGGCACTAACCCCCGGATGCTGGGCACTGACCCCCGGACGCTGGTCACTGACCCCCTGACACTGGGCACTGACCCACTGATGCTGGGCGCTGACCCCTGACCCTGGGCACTGACCCCCAGATGCTGGGCACTGACCCACTGACGCTGGGCACTGACCCCCTGACCCTGGGCGCTGAGCCCCTGACGCTGGGCACGGACCCCAAGACGCTGGGCGCTGATCCCCTGATGCTGCGCGTTGACCCCCTGACGCTGGGCACTGACCCCGGACGCTGAGCACTGACCCCCTGACGCTGGGCACTGACCCCGGATGCTGGGCACTGACCCCCGGACGCTGGGCACTGACCCCCGGAGGCTGAGCACTGACCCCGGACGCTGGGCACTGACCCCGGACGCTGGGCACTGACCTCCTGACCCTGGGCACAGACCCCGGTCACTGAGCACTGACCCCCTGACCAAGGGCACTGACCCCCAGATGCTGGACACTGACCCCCTGACGCTGGGCACTGACCCCCTGACCCTGGGCACTGAACCCCGGACGCTGGGCACTGACCCCCTGACACTGGGCACTGACCCCCTGACCCTGGGCACTGACCCCCTGACGCTGGGCGCTGACCCCCTGACGCTGGGCACTGACCCCCTGACGCTGACCCCCTGACGCTGGGCACTGACCCCCTGATGCTGGGCACTGACCCCCTGACGCTGACCCCCTGACGCGGGGCACTGACCCCCTGACGCTGGGCACTGTCCCCCGGACGCTGGGCACTGACCCCCTGATGCTGGGCACTGACCCCCTGACGCTGGGCACTGACCCCGGACGCTGGGCACTGACCCCCTGACACTGGGCACTGACCCCCTGACCCTGGGCACTGACCCCCTGACGCTGGGCACTGACCCCCGGACGCTGGGCACTGACCCCCTGATGCTGGGCACTGACCCCCTGACGCTGGGCACTGACCCCGGACGCTGGGCACTGACCCCGGACGCTGGGCACTGACCCCCGGACGCTGGGCACTGACCCCGGATGCTGGGCACTGACCCCCGGACGCTGGGCACTGACCCCCGGAGGCTGAGCACTGACCCCGGACGCTGGGCACTGACCCCGGACGCAGGGCACTGACCTCCTGACCCTGGGCACAGACCCCGGTCACTGAGCACTGACCCCCTGACCAAGGGCACTGACCCCCGGACGCTGGACACTGACCCCCTGATGCTGGGCACTGACCCCCTGACCCTGGGCACTGAACCCCGGACGCTGGGCACTGACCCCCTGACACTGGGCACTGACCCCCTGACCCTGGGCACTGACCCCCTGACGCTGGGCGCTGACCCCCTGACGCTGGGCACTGACCCCCTGACGCTGACCCCCTGACGCTGGGCACTGACCCCCTGATGCTGGGCACTGACCCCCTGACGCGGGGCACTGACCCACTGACGCTGGGCACTGACCCCCGGACGCTGGGCACTGACCCCCTGATGCTGGGCACTGACCCCCTGACCGTGGGCACTGACCCCGGACGCTGGGCACTGACCCCGGACGCTGGGCACTGACCTCCTGACCCTGGGCACAGGCCCCGGACATTGGGGACTGACCCCCGGACGTTGGGCACTGACCCCGGACGCTGGGCACTGACCCCCTGACGCTGGGCATTGACCCCGGATGCTGGGCACTGACCCCCGGACGCTGGGCACTGACCTCCGGAGGCTGAGCACTGATCCCGGACGCTGGGCACTGACCCCGGACGCTGGGCACTGACCTCCTGACCCTGGGCACAGACCCCGGTCACTGAGCACTGACCCCCTGACCAAGGGCACTGACCCCCGGACGCTGGACACTGACCCACTGACCAAGGGCACTGACCCCCTGACGCTGGGCATTGACCCCGGATGCTGGGCACTGACCCCCGGACGCTGGGCACTGACCCCCTGACCCTGGGCACTGACACCCGGACGCTGGGCACTGACCTCCTGACCCTGGGCACAGGCCCCGGACATTGGGCACTGACCCCCGGACGTTGGGCACTGACCCCGGACGCTGGGCACTGACCCCCTGACGCTGGGCATTGACCCCGGATGCTGAGCACTGATCCCGGACGCTGGGCACTGACCCCGGACGCTGGGCACTGACCTCCTGACCCTGGGCACAGACCCCGGTCACTGAGCACTGACACCCTGACCAAGGGCACTGACCCCCGGACGCTGGACACTGACCCACTGACGGTGGGCACTGACCCCCTGACCCTGGGCACTGACACCCGGACGCTGGGCACTGACCCCCTGACACTGGGCACTGACCCCCTGACCCTGGGCACTGACACCCGGACGCTGGGCACTGACCCCCTGACGCTGGGCACTAACCCCCGGATGCTGGGCACTGACACCCGGACGCTGGGCACTGACCCCCTGACACTGGGAACTGACCCACTGACGCTGGGCGCTGACACCCTGACCAAGGGCACTGACCCCCGGACGCTGGACACTGACCCACTGACGGTGGGCACTGACCCCCTGACCCTGGGCACTGACACCCGGACGCTGGGCACTGACCCCCTGACACTGGGCACTGACCCCCTGACCCTGGGCACTGACACCCGGACGCTGGGCACTGACCCCCTGACGCTGGGCACTAACCCCCGGATGCTGGGCACTGACACCCGGACGCTGGGCACTGACCCCCTGACACTGGGAACTGACCCACTGACGCTGGGCGCTGACCCCTGACCCTGGGCATTGACCCCAAGACGCTGGGCACTGACCCTGGATGCTGGGCACTGAACCCCGGACGCTGGGCACTGACCCCGGACATTGGGCACTGACCCCCGGACGTTGGGCACTGACCTCCTGACGCTGGGCACTGAACCCCGGACGCTGGGCACTGACCCGCTGACGCTGGGCATTGACCCCCTGACGCTGACCCCCGGATGCTGGGCGCTGACCCCTGACCCTGGGCATTGACCCCAAGACGCTGGGCACTGACCCTGGATGCTGGGCACTGAACCCCGGACGCTGGGCACTGACCCCGGACATTGGGCACTGACCCCCGGACGTTGGGCACTGACCTCCTGACGCTGGGCACTGAACCCCTGACGCTGGGCACTGACCCCCTGACGCTGACCCCCGGATGCTGGGCGCTGACCCCCTGACGCCGGGCACTGACCCCAAGACGCTGGGCACTGACCCTGGATGCTGGGCACTGAACCCCGGACGCTGGGCACTGACCCCGGACATTGGGCACTGACCCCCGGACGTTGGGCACTGACCTCCTGACGCTGGGCACTGAACCCCGGACGCTGGGCACTGACCCCCTGACGCTGGGCATTGACCCCGGATGCTGGGCACTGACCCCCGGACGCTGGGCACTGACCTCCGGAGGCTGAGCACTGATCCCGGACGCTGGGCACTGACCCCGGACGCTGGGCACTGACCTCCTGACCCTGGGCACAGACCCCGGTCACTGAGCACTGACCCCCTGACCAAGGGCACTGACCCCCGGATGCTGGACACTGACCCCCTGACGCTGGGCACTGACCCCCTGACCCTGGGCACTGACACCCGGACGCTGGGCACTGACCCCCTGACACTGGGCACTGACCCCCTGACCCTGGGCACTGACACCCGGACGCTGGGCACTGACCCCCTGACGCTGGGCACTAACCCCCGGATGCTGGGCACTGACACCCGGACGCTGGGCACTGACCCCCTGACACTGGGAACTGACCCACTGACGCTGGGCGCTGACCCCTGACCCTGGGCATTGACCCCCTGACGCTGGGCACTGACCCCCTGACGCTGGGCACTGACCCCCTGATGCTGGGCACTGACCCCCTGACCCTGGGCACTGACCCCCTGACACAGGGCACTGACCCCCTGACGCTGGGCACTGAACCCCTGACACTGGGCGCTGACCCCCTGACGCTGGGCACTGACCCCCAGACGCTGGGCACTGACCCCCTGACGCTGGGCACTAACCCCCGGATGCTGGGCACTGACCCCCGGACGCTGGTCACTGACCCCCTGACACTGGGCACTGACCCACTGATGCTGGGCGCTGACCCCTGACCCTGGGCACTGACCCCCAGATGCTGGGCACTGACCCACTGACGCTGGGCACTGACCCCCTGACCCTGGGCGCTGAGCCCCTGACGCTGGGCACGGACCCCAAGACGCTGGGCGCTGATCCCCTGATGCTGCGCGTTGACCCCCTGACGCTGGGCACTGACCCCGGACGCTGAGCACTGACCCCCTGACGCTGGGCACTGACCCCGGATGCTGGGCACTGACCCCCGGACGCTGGGCACTGACCCCCGGAGGCTGAGCACTGACCCCGGACGCTGGGCACTGACCCCGGACGCTGGGCACTGACCTCCTGACCCTGGGCACAGACCCCGGTCACTGAGCACTGACCCCCTGACCAAGGGCACTGACCCCCAGATGCTGGACACTGACCCCCTGACGCTGGGCACTGACCCCCTGACCCTGGGCACTGAACCCCGGACGCTGGGCACTGACCCCCTGACACTGGGCACTGACCCCCTGACCCTGGGCACTGACCCCCTGACGCTGGGCGCTGACCCCCTGACGCTGGGCACTGACCCCCTGACGCTGACCCCCTGACGCTGGGCACTGACCCCCTGATGCTGGGCACTGACCCCCTGACGCTGACCCCCTGACGCGGGGCACTGACCCCCTGACGCTGGGCACTGTCCCCCGGACGCTGGGCACTGACCCCCTGATGCTGGGCACTGACCCCCTGACGCTGGGCACTGACCCCGGACGCTGGGCACTGACCCCCTGACACTGGGCACTGACCCCCTGACCCTGGGCACTGACCCCCTGACGCTGGGCGCTGACCCCCTGACGCTGGGCACTGACCCCCTGACGCTGACCCCCTGACACTGGGCACTGACCCCCTGATGCTGGGCACTGACCCCCTGACGCTGACCCCCTGACGCGGGGCACTGACCCCCTGACGCTGGGCACTGACCTCCGGACGCTGGGCACTGACCCCCTGATGCTGGGCACTGACCCCCTGACGCTGGGCACTGACCCCGGACGCTGGGCACTGACCCCGGACGCTGGGCACTGACCCCCGGACGCTGGGCACTGACCCCGGATGCTGGGCACTGACCCCCGGACGCTGGGCACTGACCCCCGGAGGCTGAGCACTGACCCCGGACGCTGGGCACTGACCCCGGACGCAGGGCACTGACCTCCTGACCCTGGGCACAGACCCCGGTCACTGAGCACTGACCCCCTGACCAAGGGCACTGACCCCCGGACGCTGGACACTGACCCCCTGATGCTGGGCACTGACCCCCTGACCCTGGGCACTGAACCCCGGACGCTGGGCACTGACCCCCTGACACTGGGCACTGACCCCCTGACCCTGGGCACTGACCCCCTGACGCTGGGCGCTGACCCCCTGACGCTGGGCACTGACCCCCTGACGCTGACCCCCTGACGCTGGGCACTGACCCCCTGATGCTGGGCACTGACCCCCTGACGCGGGGCACTGACCCACTGACGCTGGGCACTGACCCCCGGACGCTGGGCACTGACCCCCTGATGCTGGGCACTGACCCCCTGACCGTGGGCACTGACCCCGGACGCTGGGCACTGACCCCGGACGCTGGGCACTGACCTCCTGACCCTGGGCACAGGCCCCGGACATTGGGGACTGACCCCCGGACGTTGGGCACTGACCCCGGACGCTGGGCACTGACCCCCTGACGCTGGGCATTGACCCCGGATGCTGGGCACTGACCCCCGGACGCTGGGCACTGACCTCCGGAGGCTGAGCACTGATCCCGGACGCTGGGCACTGACCCCGGACGCTGGGCACTGACCTCCTGACCCTGGGCACAGACCCCGGTCACTGAGCACTGACCCCCTGACCAAGGGCACTGACCCCCGGACGCTGGACACTGACCCACTGACCAAGGGCACTGACCCCCTGACGCTGGGCATTGACCCCGGATGCTGGGCACTGACCCCCGGACGCTGGGCACTGACCCCCTGACCCTGGGCACTGACACCCGGACGCTGGGCACTGACCTCCTGACCCTGGGCACAGGCCCCGGACATTGGGCACTGACCCCCGGACGTTGGGCACTGACCCCGGACGCTGGGCACTGACCCCCTGACGCTGGGCATTGACCCCGGATGCTGAGCACTGATCCCGGACGCTGGGCACTGACCCCGGACGCTGGGCACTGACCTCCTGACCCTGGGCACAGACCCCGGTCACTGAGCACTGACACCCTGACCAAGGGCACTGACCCCCGGACGCTGGACACTGACCCACTGACGGTGGGCACTGACCCCCTGACCCTGGGCACTGACACCCGGACGCTGGGCACTGACCCCCTGACACTGGGCACTGACCCCCTGACCCTGGGCACTGACACCCGGACGCTGGGCACTGACCCCCTGACGCTGGGCACTAACCCCCGGATGCTGGGCACTGACACCCGGACGCTGGGCACTGACCCCCTGACACTGGGAACTGACCCACTGACGCTGGGCGCTGACACCCTGACCAAGGGCACTGACCCCCGGACGCTGGACACTGACCCACTGACGGTGGGCACTGACCCCCTGACCCTGGGCACTGACACCCGGACGCTGGGCACTGACCCCCTGACACTGGGCACTGACCCCCTGACCCTGGGCACTGACACCCGGACGCTGGGCACTGACCCCCTGACGCTGGGCACTAACCCCCGGATGCTGGGCACTGACACCCGGACGCTGGGCACTGACCCCCTGACACTGGGAACTGACCCACTGACGCTGGGCGCTGACCCCTGACCCTGGGCATTGACCCCCTGACGCTGGGCACTGACCCCCTGACGCTGGGCACTGACCCCCTGATGCTGGGCACTGACCCCCTGACCCTGGGCACTGACCCCCTGACACAGGGCACTGACCCCCTGACGCTGGGCACTGAACCCCTGACACTGGGCGCTGACCCCCTGACGCTGGGCACTGACCCCCAGACGCTGGGCACTGACCCCCTGACGCTGGGCACTAACCCCCGGATGCTGGGCACTGACCCCCGGACGCTGGTCACTGACCCCCTGACACTGGGCACTGACCCACTGATGCTGGGCGCTGACCCCTGACCCTGGGCACTGACCCCCTGATGCTGGGCACTGACCCACTGACGCTGGGCACTGACCCCCTGACCCTGGGCGCTGAGCCCCTGACGCTGGGCACTGACCCCAAGACGCTGGGCACTGACCCCCGGAGGCTGAGCACTGACCCCGGACGCTGGGCACTGACCCCGGACGCTGGGCACTGACCTCCTGACCCTGGGCACAGACCCCGGTCACTGAGCACTGACCCCCTGACCAAGGGCACTGACCCCCGGATGCTGGACACTGACCCCCTGACGCTGGGCACTGACCCCCTGACCCTGGGCACTGAACCCCGGACGCTGGGCACTGACCCCCTGACACTGGGCACTGACCCCCTGACCCTGGGCACTGACCCCCTGACGCTGGGCGCTGACCCCCTGACGCTGGGCACTGACCCCCTGACGCTGACCCCCTGACGCTGGGCACTGACCCCCTGATGCTGGGCACTGACCCCCTGACGCTGACCCCCTGACGCGGGGCACTGACCCCCTGACGCTGGGCACTGACCCCCGGACGCTGGGCACTGACCCCCTGATGCTGGGCACTGACCCCCTGACGCTGGGCACTGACCCCGGACGCTGGGCACTGACCCCGGA
Source organism: Scyliorhinus torazame (assembly GCF_047496885.1). Classification (NCBI taxonomy): domain Eukaryota; kingdom Metazoa; phylum Chordata; class Chondrichthyes; order Carcharhiniformes; family Scyliorhinidae; genus Scyliorhinus; species Scyliorhinus torazame. The sequence goes on along the minus strand of NC_092712.1, from coordinate 12,802,795 downwards.
CGCTGGGCACTGACCCCCGGACGTTGGGCACTGACCCCCGGACGCTGGGCACTGACCCCGGATGCTGGGCACTGACCCCCTGACCAAGGGCACTGACCCCCGGACGCTGGACACTGACCCCCTGACGCTGGGCACTGACCCCCTGACCCTGGGCACTGAACCCCGGACGCTGGGCACTGACCCCCTGACACTGGGCACTGACCCCCTGACCCTGGGCACTGACCCCCTGACGCTGGGCGCTGACCCCCTGACGCTGGGCACTGACCCCCTGACGCTGACCCCCTGACGCTGGGCACTGACCCCCTGATGCTGGGCACTGACCCCCTGACGCGGGGCACTGACCCCGGACGCTGGGCGCTGACCCCCTGACGCTGGGCACTGACCCCCTGACGCTGACCCCCTGACGCGGGGCACTGACCCCCTGACGCTGGGCACTGACCCCCGGACGCTGGGCACTGACCCCCTGATGCTGGGCACTGATCCCCTGACCGTGGGCACTGACCCCGGACGCTGGGCACTGACCCCGGACGCTGGGCACTGACCCCGGACGCTGGGCACTGACCTCCTGACCCTGGGCACAGGCCCCGGACACTGAGCACTGACCCCCTGACCAAGGGCACTGACCCCCGGACGCTGGGCACTGACCCCCTGACGCTGGGCACTGACCCCCTGACCCTGGGCACTGACCCCCGGATGCTGGGCACTGACCCCCTGACACTGGGCACTGACCCCCTGACCCTGGACACTGACCCCCGGATGCTGGGTACTCACCCGCTGACGCTGGGCTCTGACCCCCTGACCCTGGGCACTGACCCCCTGACGCTGGGCACTGACTGCCGGATGCTGGGCACTGACCCCCGGACGCTGGGCACTGACCCGCGGATGCTGGGCACTGAACCCCGGACGCTGGGCACTGAACCCCTGACGCTGGGCACTGACCCCCGGACGCTGGGCACTGACCCCCGGACGCTGGGCGCTGACCCCCTGACGCTGGGCACTGACCCCGGACACTGGGCACTGACCCCGGACGCTGGGCACTGAACCCCGGACGCTGGGCACTGACCCCCTGACGCTGGGCACTGACACCCGGACGCTGGGCACTGATCCCCGGTCGCTGGGCACTGACCCCCTGACGCTGGGCACTGACCCCCTGAAGCTGGGCACTGACCCCCTGACGCTGGGCACTGACCCCCTGATGCTGGGCACTGACCCCCGGTCGCTGGGCACTGACCCCCTGACGCTGGGTACTGACCCCCTGACGCTGGGCACTGACCCCCTGACGCTGGGCACTAACCCCCTGACCCTGGGCATTGACCCCCCGACGCTGGGCACTGACCCCCGACGCTGGGCACTGACCCCCTGACCCTGGGCACTGACCCCCTGACCCTGGGCACTGACCCCCTGACGCTGGGCACTGACCCCCAGACGCTGGGCGCTGACCCCCTGACGCTGGGCACTGACCCCCTGACGCTGGGCACTGACCCCCTGACACTGGGCACTGACACCCTGACGCTGGGCACTGACCCCCTGATGCTGGGCACTGACCCCCGGTCGCTGGGCACTGACCCCCTGAAACTGGGCACTGACCCCCGGTCGCTGGGCACTGACCCCCTGACGCTCGGCACTGACCCCCTACCGCTGGGCACTGACCCCCTGATGCTGGGCACTGAAACCCGGACGCTGGGCACTGACCCCCTGACGCTGGGCACTGACCCCCGGACGCTGAGCACTGACCCCCGGTCGCTGGGCACTGACCCCCTGATGGTGGGCACTGACCCCCGGACGCTGGGCACTGACCCCCTGACGCTGGGCACTGACCCCCTGATGCTGGCACTGACCCCCTGACGCTGGGCACTGACCCCCTGATGCTGGGCACTGACCCCCTGACGCTGGGCACTGACCCCCTGACACTGGGCACTGACCCCCTGACGCTGGGCACTGACACCGGACGCTGGGCACTGACCCCTGGACACTGGGAACTGACCCCCGGACGCTGGGCACTGACCCCTGACCCTGGGCACTGACCCCCGGACGCTGGGAACTGACCCCCGGACGCTGGGCACTGACCCCCGGACGCTGGGCACTGACCCCCTGATGGTGGGCACTGACCCCCGGACGCTGGGCACTGACCCCCGGACGCTGGGCACTGACCCCCGGACGCTGGGCACTGACCCCCGGTCGCTGGGCACTGACCCCCTGATGGTGGGCACTGACCCCCGGACGCTGGGCACTGACCCCCTGACGCTGGGCACTGACCCCCTGATGCTGGCACTGACCCCCTGACGCTGGGCACTGACCCCCTGATGCTGGGCACTGACCCCCTGACGCTGGGCACTGACCCCCTGACACTGGGCACTGACCCCCTGACGCTGGGCACTGACACCGGACGCTGGGCACTGACCCCTGGACACTGGGAACTGACCCCCGGACGCTGGGCACTGACCCCTGACCCTGGGCACTGACCCCCGGACGCTGGGCACTGACCCCCGGACGCTGGGCACTGACCCCCTGATGGTGGGCACTGACCCCCGGACGCTGGGCACTGACCCCCGGACGCTGGGCACTGACCCCCGGACGCTGGGCACTGACCCCCGGACGCTGGGAACTGACCCCCGGACGCTGGGCACTGACCCCCGGACGCTGGGAACTGACCCCCGGACGCTGGGCACTGACCCCCGGACGCTGGGCACTGACCCCCGGACGCTGGGCACTGACCCCCGGACGCTGTGGGACTGGGCACCGTACCTGTAGCCTGGGCTCCTGTGCCAGTTGGGCATGCTGCAGTGCATTGTGGTAGCACTGGTCCAGGACCGATCGCTCTGCCCCGTCCTGCCTCTGGGCCGCGGCGATGTGAAGCCATGTCTTACACACCTGCGGAGAAATACACCCATTAGAGACCACAGGCGGTCACATTGTCACCGTGCTCACGGGGAACGGGGCGTGACCTTCAAACACAGAGTCTGGGCGCTGGAGGACCCCCCGTGTTAAACCTCACGGTCGGAGCGGCGAGGCTGACTCTCCCACTGAGCTACACCCCGCTGTCACAACCCATCATTCTGACCATTCAGCCCCTCAAACCTACTCCACCATCCAAGCAGAGCACTGCCGACCCGAGTTGGCCTTCGAGTCACTGGAGTTACACAGACCCAGACTGGATCAGGACTGGAGTGACACAGACCCAGACTGGATCAGGACTGGAGTTACACACAGACCCAGACTGGATCAGGACTGGAGTTACACAGACCCAGACTGGATCAGGACTGGAGTTACGCACAGACCCAGACTGGATCAGGACTGGAGTTACACAGACCCAGACTGGATCAGGACTGGAGTTACGCAGACCCAGACTGGATCAGGACTGGAGTCACACAGACCCAGACTGGATCAGGACTGGGGTTACACAGACCCAGACTGGATCAGGACTGGAGTTACACAGACCCAGACTGGATCAGGACTGGAGTGACTCAGACCCAGACTGGATCAGGACTGGAGTTACACAGACCCAGACTGGATCAGGACTGGAGTTACACAGACCCAGACTGGATCAGGACTGGAGTTACACAGACCCAGACTGGATCAGGACTGGAGTTACACACAGACCCAGACTGGATCAGGACTGGAGTAACACAGAACCAGACTGGATCAGGACTGGAGTTACACAGACCCGGACTGGATCAGGACTGGGGTTACACAGACCCAGACTGGATCAGGACTGGAGTTACACAGACCCAGACTGGATCAGGACTGGAGTGACTCAGACCCAGACTGGATCAGGACTGGAGTTACACAGACCCAGACTGGATCAGGACTGGAGCTACACAGACCCAGACTGGATCAGGACCGGAGTGACACAGACCCAGACTGGATCAGGACTGGAGTTACACAGACCCAGACTGGATCAGGACTGGGTTTACACAGAGTCAGACTGGATCAGGACTGGGGTTACACAGACCCAGACTGGATCAGGACTGGGGTTACACAGACCCAGACTGGATCAGGACTGGGGTTACACAGACCCAGACTGGATAAGGACTGGAGTGACACAGACCCAGACTGGATCAGGACTGGAGTTACACAGACCCAGACTGGATCAGGACTGGAGTTACACAGAACCAGACTGGATCAGGACTGGAGTGACACAGACCCAAACTGGATCAGGACTGGAGTTACACAGACCCAGACTGGATCAGGACTGGAGTTACACAGACCCAGACTGGATCAGGACTGGAGTTACACAGACCCAGACTGGATCAGGACTGGAGTTACACAGACCCAGACTGGATCAGGACCGGAGTTACACAGACCCAGACTGGATCAGGACCGGAGTGACACAGACCCAGACTGGATCAGGACCGGAGTGACACAGACCCAGACTGGATCAGGACTGGAGTTACACAGACCCAGACTGGATCAGGACTGGAGTCACACAGACCCAGACTGGATCAGGACTGGAGTTACACAGACCCAGACTGGATCAGGACTGGAGTGACACAGACCCAGACTGGATCAGGACTGGAGTGACACACAGACCCAGACTGGATCAGGACTGGAGTGACACACAGACCCAGACTGGATCAGGACTGGAGTTACACAGACCAAGATTTGATCAGGACTGGAGTTACTTAGACCCAGACTGGATCAGGACTGGAGTTACACAGACCAAGATTTGATCAGGACTGGAGTTACTTAGACCCAGACTGGATCAGGACTGGAGTTACACAGACGCAGGCTGGATCAGGACTGGAGTTACACAGACCCAGACTGGATCAGGACTGGGGTTACACAGACCCAGACTGGATCAGGACTGGAGTTACACAGACCCAGACTGGATCAGGACTGGAGTTACTCAGACCCAGATTGGATCAGGACTGGGGTTACACAGACCCAGACTGGATCAGGACTGGAGTTACACAGACCCAGACTGGATCAGGACTGGAGTTACACACAGACCCAGACTGGATCAGGACTGGGGTTACACAGACCCAGACTGGATCAGGGCTGGAGTTACACACAGACCCAGACTGGATCAGGACTGGTGTTACACAGACCCAGTCTGGATCAGGACTGGAGTTACTCAGACCCAGACTGGATCAGGACTGGAGTTACACAGACCCAGACTGGATCAGGGCTGGAGTTACACAGACCGAGACTGGATCAGGACTGGGGTTACACAGACCCAGACTGGATCAGGACTGGAGTTACACAGACCCAGACTGGATCAGGACTGGAGTGACACAGACCCAGACTGGATCAGGACTGGAGTTACACAGACCCAGACTGGATCAGGACTGGAGTTACACAGACCCAGACTGGATCAGGACTGGAGTTACACAGGTCCCAGCCTGGATCAGGACTGGAGTTACACAGACGCAGACTGGATCAGGACTGGAGTTACACAGACCCAGACTGGATCAGGACTGGAGTTACACAGACCCAGACTGGATCAGGACTGGGGTTACACGGACCCAGACTGGATCAGGACTGGAGTTACACAGACCCAGACTGGATCAGGACTGGAGTTACACACAGACCCAGACTGGATCAGGACTGGGGTTACACAGACCCAGACTGGATCAGGACTGGAGTGACACACAGACCCAGACTGGATCAGGACTGGGGTTACACAGACCCAGACTGGATCAGGACTGGAGTTACACAGACCCAGACTGGATCAGGACTGGGGTTACACAGACCCAGACTGGATCAGGACTGGAGTTACACAGACCCAGACTGGATCAGGACTGGAGTTACACACAGACCCAGACTGGATCAGGACTGGGGTTACACAGACCCAGACTGGATCAGGACTGGAGTGACACAGACTCAGACTGAATCAGGACTGGGGTTACACAGACCCAGACTGAATCAGGACTGGAGTTACACAGACCCAATCTGGATCAGGACTGGAGCTACACAGACCCAGACTGGATCAGGACTGGAGTGACACAGACCCAGACTGGATCAGGACTGGAGTTACACACAGACCCAGACTGGATCAGGACTAGTGTTACACAGACCCAGACTGGATCAGGACTGGAGTGACACAGACTCAGACTGAATCAGGACTGGGGTTACACAGACCCAGACTGGATCAGGACTGGAGTTACACAGACCCAGTCTGGATCAGGACTGGAGCTACACAGACCCAGACTGGATCAGGACTGGAGTTACACAGACCCAGACTGGATCAGGACTGGAGTTACACAGACCCAGACTGGATCAGGACTGGGGTTACACACAGACCGAGACTGGATCAGGACTGGGGTTACACAGACCCAGACTGGATCAGGACTGGAGTTACACAGACCCAGGCTTGATATGGACCAGAGTTACACAGACCCAGACTGGATCAGGACTGGAGTGACACAGACCCAGACTGGATCAGGACTGGGGTTACACAGAGCCAGACTGGATCAGGACTGGAGTGACACAGACCCAGACTGGATCAGGACTGGAGTTACACACAGACCCAGACTGGATCAGGACTGGAGTTACAGAGACCCAGACTTGATATGGACTGGAGTTACACAGACCAAGACTGGATCAGGACTGGAGTTACACACAGACCCAGACTGGATCAGGACTGGAGTTACACAGACCCAGACTGGATCAGGACTGGAGTTACACAGACCCAGACTGGATCAGGACTGGAGTTACACAGACCCAGACTGGATCAGGACTGGAGTTACACAGACCCAGACTGGATCAGGACTGGAGTTACACAGACCCAGTCTGGATCAGGACTGGAGTTACACAGACCCAGACTGGATCAGGACTGGAGTTACACAGACCCAGACTGGATCAGGACTGGAGTTACACAGACCCAGACTGGATCAGGACTGGAGTTACACAGACCCAGACTGGATCAGGACTGGAGTTACACAGACCCAGACTGGATCAGGACTGGAGTTACACAGACCCAGACAGGATCAGGACTGGAGTTACACACAGACCGAGACTGGATCAGGACTGGGGTGACACAGACCCAGACTGGATCAGGACTGGGGTTACACAGACCCAGACTGGATCAGGACTGGAGTTACACAGACCCAGGCTTGATATGGACCAGAGTTACACAGACCCAGACTGGATCAGGACTGGAGTGACACAGACCCAGACTGGATCAGGACTGGAGTTACACACAGACCGAGACTGGATCAGGACTGGGGTTACACACAGACCGAGACTGGATCAGGACTGGGGTTACACAGACTCAGACTGGATCAGGACTGGAATTACACTGACCCAGACTGGATCAGGACTGGAGTTACACAGACCCAGGCTTGATATGGACCAGAGTTACACAGACCCAGACTGGATCAGGACTGGGGTTACACAGACCCAGACTGGATCAGGACTGGAGTGACACAGACCCAGACTGGATCAGGACTGGAGTGACACAGACCCAGACTGGATCAGGACTGGAGTTACACACAGACCCAGACTTGATCAGGACTGGAGTTACAGAGACCCAGACTTGATATGGACTGGAGTTACACAGACCCAGACTGGATCAGGACTGGAGTGACACAGACCCAGACTGGATCAGGACTGGGGTTACACAGAGCCAGACTGGATCAGGACTGGAGTTACACAGACCCAGACTGGATCAGGACTGGAGTTACACACAGACCCAGACTGGATCAGAGCTGGAGTTACACTGACCCAGACTGGATCAGGACTGGAGTTACACAGACCCAGACTGGATCAGGACTGGAGTTACACAGACCCAGACTGGATCAGGACTGGAGTTACACAGACACAGACTGGATCAGGACTGGAGTGACACAGACCCAGACTGGATCAGGACTGGAGTTACACACAGACCCAGACTGGATCAGGACTGGAGTTACACAGACCCAGACTGGATCAGGACTGGAGTTACACAGACCGAGACTGGATCAGGACTGGGGTTACACAGACCCAGACTGGATCAGGACTGGGGTGACACAGACCGAGACTGGATCAGGACTGGAGTTACACAGCCCCAGACTGGATCAGGACTGGAGTTACACACAGACCCAGACTGGATCAGGACTGGAGTTACACAGACCCAGACTGGATCAGGACTGGAGTGACACAGACCCAGACTGGATCAGGACTGGAGTTACACAGACCCAGAGTGGATCAGGACTGGAGTTACACAGACCCAGACTGGATCAGGACTGGAGTTACACAGACCCAGACTGGATCAGGACTGGAGTTACACAGACCCAGACTGGATCAGGACTGGAGTTACACAGACCCAGACTTGATCAGGACTGGAGTTACACAGACCCAGACTGGATCAGGACTGGAGTTACACGGACCTAGACTGGATCAGGACTGAGTTACACAGACCCAGACTGGATCAGGACTGGAGTTACACAGACCCAGACTGGATCAGGACTGGAGTGACACAGACCCAGACTGGATCAGGACTGGGGTGACACAGACCCAGACTGGATCAGGACTGGAGTTACACAGACCCAGACTGGATCAGGACTGGAGTTACACAGCCCCAGACTGGATCAGGACTGGAGTGACACACAGACCCAGACTGGATCAGGACTGGAGTTACACAGACCCAGACTGGATCAGGACTGGAGTTACACAGACCCAGACTGGATCAGGACTGGAGTTACACAGACCCAGACTGGATCAGGACTGGAGTTACACAGACCCAGACTGGATCAGGAGTGGAGTTACACAGACCCAGACTGGATCAGGACTGGAGTTACACAGATCCAGACTGGATCAGGACTGGAGTTACACAGACCCAGACTGGATCAGGACTGGAGTTACACAGACCCAGACTGGATCAGGACTGGAGTTACACAGACCCAGACTGGATCAGGACTGGAGTTACACGGACCCAGACTGGATCAGGACTGGAGTTACACAGACCCAGACTGGATCAGGACTGGAGTTACACAGACCCAGACTGGATCAGGACTGGAGTGACACAGACCCAGACTGGATCAGGACTGGGGTGACACAGACCGAGACTGGATCAGGACTGGAGTTACACAGCCCCAGACTGGATCAGGACTGGAGTGACACACAGACCCAGACTGGATCAGGACTGGATTAACACAGACCCAGACTGGATCAGGACTGGAGTTACACAGACCCAGACTGGATCAGGACTGGAGTGACACAGACCCAGATTGGATCAGGACTGGAGTTACACAGACCCAGACTGGATCAGGACTGGAGTTACACAGACCCAGACTGGATCAGGGCTGGAGTGACACAGACCCAGACTGGATCAGGACTGGAGTTACACAGACCCAGACTGGATCAGGACTGGAGTTACACAGACCCAGACTGGATCAGGACTGGAGTTACACAGACCCAGACTGGATCAGGACTGGAGTTACACAGACCCAGACTGGATCAGGACTGGAGTGGCACAGACCCAGACTGGATCAGGACTGGAGTTACACAGACCCAGACTGGATCAGGACTGGAGTTACACAGACCCAGACTGGATCAGGACTGGAGTTACACAGACCCAGACTGGATCAGGACTGGAGTTACACAGACCCAGACTGGATCAGGACTGGAGTGGCACACAGACCCAGACTGGATCAGGGCTGGAGTGACACAGACCCAGACTGGATCAGGACTGGATAGTTTACTTCTTCAAACAGGGGAACAGATTGAAAAAGACAGAGTTACATTTCAGCAGAGCCTTTCCCCATTACGGGACACCCCAAAGTGTGTGATCTGGATCAGTGCAGCTCCAACAACACTCAAGAAGCTCGACACCATCCAGGACAAAGCAGCCCCGCTTGATTGCTCCCCTTCCACAAACATTCAAACCCTCCACCACCGACGTACAGTGGCAGCCGTGTGTACCGTCTACAAGATGCACCGCGGTAACTAACAAAGAACAAATAACAAAGAACAAAGAAATGTACAGCACAGGAACAGGCCCTTCGGCCCTCCAAGCCCGTGCCGACCATGCTGCCCGACTAAACTACAATCTTCTACACTTCCTGGGTCCGTATCCTTCTATTCCCATCCTATCCATATATTTGTCAAGATGCCCCTTAAATGTCCCTATCGTCCCTGCTTCCACCACCTCCTCCAGTAGCGAGTTCCAGGCACCCACTACCCTCTGCGTAAAAAACTTGCCTCGTACATCTACTCTAAACCTTGCCCCTCTCACCTTAAACCTATGCCCCCTAGTAATTGACCCCTCTACCCTGGGGAAAAGCCTCTGACTATCCACTCTGTCTGTGCCCCTCATAATTTTGTAGACCTCTATCAGGTCGCCCCTCATCCTCCGTCGTTCCAGTGAGAACAAACCGAGTTTATTCAACCGCTCCTCATAGCTAATGCGCTCCATACCAGGCAACATCCTGGTGAATCTCTTCTGTACCCTCTCTAAAGCCGCCACATCCTTCTGGTAGTGTGGCGACCAGAATTGAACACTATACTCCAAGTGTGGCCTAACTAAGGTTCTATACAGCTGCAACATGAATTGCCAATTCTTATACTCAATGCCCCGGCCAATGAAGGCAAGCATGCCGTATGCCTTCTTGACTACCTTCTCCACCTGTGTTGCCCCTTTCAATGACCTGTGGACCTGTACTCCTAGATCTCTTTGACTTTCAATACTCTTGAGGGTTCTACCATTCACAGTAAATTCCCTACCTGCATTAGCCCTTCCAAAATGCATTACCTCACATTTGTCCGGATTAAACTCCACCTGCCTTCTCTCCGCCCAAGTCTCCAAACAATCTAAATCCTGCTGTATCCTCCGACAGTCCTCATCGCTATCCGCAATTCCACCAACCTTTGTGTCGTCTGCAAACTTACTAATCAGACCAGTTACATTTTCCTCCAAATCATTTATATATACTACAAACAGCAAAGGTCCCAGCACTGATCTCTACGGAACACCACTGGTCACAGCCCTCCAATGAGAAAAGCATCCTTCCATTGCTACTCTCTACCTTCTATGACCTAGCCAGTTCTGTATCCACCTTGCCAGCTCACCCCTGATCCCGTGTGACTTCACCTTTTGTACTAGTCTACCATGAGGGACCTTGTCAAAGGCCTTACTGAAGTCCATATAGACAACATCCACTGCCCTACCTGCATCAATCATCTTTGTGACCTCCTCGAAAAACTCCATCAAGTTAGCGAGACTCACCAAGGTTCTCAGACAGCACCTTCCAAACCCACAACCATCTAGCTGGACAAGAGCAGCAGATGCCTGAGAACCCCTCCACCTGGAGGTTCCCCTCCAAGTCACTCACCATCCTGACTTGGAAATATATCGCCGTTCCTTCACTGTCGCTGGGACAACATCCTGGAACTCCCTCCCTAACAGCACAGTGGGTGCGCCTACACCTCAGGGACTGCAGCGGTTCAAGAAGGCAGCTCACCCCCACCCTCTCAAGGGCAACTAGGGATGGGTAATAAATGCTGGCCAGACCAGCGACACGCTCATCTCGGAATATGACAATATTGGGGATGTGTTTTCAGTTATTGGTAATGGAATTGTGGATTAGTTACCGGGGTGACATCGTAGACAGATAGAGGAGACAGTTACAGACACACAAGTTGTTATTCACCTCGCGAGGTCTGTCTTTGTGAAAGGTCAGTTCTGTTTTGTAATGGTTGATGGCTTGTTTATAATCCTTCAGGTCGAAGCAGGTGGATCCTAAGGAGAAGTGAATCACGGCCAGTTCCTCACCCGACTGCGGGAATACCTCGGTACACTCCAACTACTCCGGGAGAAAGAAAGCAGCAATCACAGCTTGGCTATAACGCAGAGAGTTAAAATAAACAGGGAATGGCGGGGATACACAGCAGTTACGGAGCACAGTAATCAGCAGCGGGATAATGTGACAGCACTTACATACTTACCCAGAAACCCAGCAAGCAATCCTCAGAATGAGGGAGTGAGAATGAGGGAGTGAGAATGAGGGAGTGAGAATGAGGGAGTGAGAATGAGGGAGTGAGAATGAGGGAGTGAGAATGAGGGAGTGAGAATGAGGGAGTGAGAATGAGGGAGTGAGAATGAGGGAGTCAGAATGAGGGAGTCAGAATGAGGGAGTCAGAATGAGGGAGTCAGAATGAGGGAGTCAGAATGAGGGAGTCAGAATGAGGGAGAGAGAATGAGGGAGTGAGAATGAGGGAGTGAGAATGAGGGAGCGGGAATGAGGGAGTGAGAATGAGGGAGTGAGAATGAGGGACAGTCAGAATGATGGAGTCAGAATGAGGGAGAGTCAGAATGAGGGACGGTCAGATTGAGGGAGTGAGAATGAGGGAGTGAGAATGAGGGAGTGCCAGAATGAGGGAGTGAGAATGAGGGAGTGAGAATGAGGGAGTGAGAATGAGGGAGTTAAAATGAGGGAGTGAGAATGAGGGAGTCAGAATGAGGGACAGTCAGAATGAGGGACAGTCAGAATGAGGGAGTCAGAATGTGGGAGTCAGAATGAGGGAGTGTCAGAATGAGGGAGTGAGAATGAGGGAGTGAGAATGAGGGAGTGAGAATGAGGGAGTTAGAATGAGGGAGTGAGAATGATGGGGTCAGAATGAGGGACAGTCAGAATGAGGGAGTCAGAATGAGGGAATCAGAATGAGGGAGTGTCAGAATGAGGGAGTGAGAATGAGGGAGTGAGAATGAGGGAGTGAGAATGAGGGAGTGAGGATGAGGGAGTTAGAATGAGGGAGTCAGAATGAGGGAGTCAGAATGAGGGAGTCAGAATGAGGGAGTGAGAATGAGGGAGTCAGAATGAGGGAGTGAGAATGAGGGAGTGTCAGAATGAGGGAGTGAGAATGAGGTAGCGAGAATGAGGGAGTGAGAATGAGGGAGTGAGAATGAGGGAGTCAGAATGAGGGAGAGTCAGAATGAGGGAGTCAGAATGAGGGAGTGAGAATGAGGGAGTTAGAATGAGGGAGTGAGAATGAGGGAGTGAGAATGAGGGAGTCAGAATGAGGGAGTCAGAATGAGGGAGTCAGAATGAGGGAGTCAGAATGAGGGAGCGAGAATGAGGGAGAGTCAGAATGAGGGACAGTCAGAATGAGGGAGTCAGAATGAGGGAGTCAGAATGAGCGAGTGAGAATGAGGGAGAGACGGAATGAAGGACAGTCAGAATGAGGGAGTGAGAATGAGGGAGTCAGAAAGAGGGAGTCAGAATGAGGGAGTCAAAATGAGGGAGTCAGAATGAGGGAGTGAGAATGAGGGACAGTGAGAATGAGGGAGAGTCAGAATGAGGGACAGTCAGAATGAGGGAGTCAGAATGAGGGAGTCAGAATGAGGGAGTGAGAATGAGGGAGTCAGAATGAGGGAGTGAGAATGAGGGAGTCAGAATGAGGGAGTGAGAATGAGGGAGTGTCAGAATGAGGGAGCGTGAATGAGGGAGTGAGAATGAGGGAGTGAGAATGAGGGAGTCAGAATGAGGGAGAGTAAGAATGAGGGAGTGAGAATGAGGGAGTGAGAATGAGGGAGTGAGAATGAGGGAGTGAGAATGAGGGAGTGAGAATGAGGGAGTGAGAATGAGGGAGTCAGAATGAGGGAGTGAGAATGAGGGAGAGTCAGAATGAGGGACAGTCAGAATGAGGGAGTCAGAATGAGGGAGTCAGAATGAGGGAGTGAGAATGAGGGAGAGTGGGAATGAGGGACAGTCAGAATGAGGGAGTCAGAATGAGGGAGTCAGAATGAGGGAGTCAGAATGAGGGAGTGTCAGAATGAGAGAGTCAAAATGAGGGAGTCAGAATGAGGGAGTGAGAATGAGGGACAGTCAGAACGAGGGAGGGTCAGAATGAGGGAGTGAGAATGAGGGAGTGAGAATGAGGGAGTCAGAATGAGGGAGTCAGAATGAGGGAGTGAGAATGAGGGAGTCAGAATGAGGGAGTCAGAATGAGGGAGTCAGAATGAGGGAGTGAGAATGAGGGAGAGTCAGAATGAGGGACAGTCAGAATGAGGGAGTCAGAATGAAGGAGTCAGAATGAGCGAGTGAGAATGAGGGAGAGTCGGAATGAGGGACAGTCAGATGAGGGAGTGAGAATGAGGGAGTCAGAAAGAGGGAGTCAGAATGATGGAGTCAAAATGAGGGAGTCAGAATGAGGGACAGTCAGAACGAGGGCGAGTCAGAATGAGGGAGTCAGAATGAGGGAGTCAGAATGAGGGAGAGTCAGAATAAGGGAGAGAGAATGAGGGAGTCAGAATGAGGGAGAGTCAGAATGAGGGAGTGAGAATGAGGGAGAGAGAATGAGGGAGTGTCAGAATGAGGAAGTGAGAATGAGGGAGTGAGAATGAGGGAGTTAGAATGAGGGAGTTAGAATGAGGGAGTGAGAATGAGGGAGTGAGAATGAGAGAGTCAGAATGAGGGACAGTCAGAATGAGGGAGTCAGAATGAGGGAGTCAGAATGAGGGAGTGTCAGAATGAGGGAATGAGAATGAGGGAGTGAGAATGAGGGAGTGAGAATGAGGGAGTGAGGATGAGGGAGTTAGAATGAGGGAGTCAGAATGAGGGAGAGAGAATGAGGGAGTCAGAATGAGGGAGTGAGAATGAGGGAGTGTCAGAATGAGGGAGCGTGAATGAGGGAGTGAGAATGAGGGAGTGAGAATGAGGGAGTCAGAATGAGGGAGAGTAAGAATGAGTGGGTCAGAATGAGGGAGTGAGAATGAGGGAGTGAGAATGAGGGAGTGAGAATGAGGGAGTGAGAATGAGGGAGTCAGAATGAGGGAGTCAGAATGAGGGAGTGAGAATGAGGGAGAGTCAGAATGAGGGACAGTCAGAATGAGGGAGTCAGAATGAGGGAGTCAGAATGAGGGAGTGAGAATGAGGGAGAGTGGGAATGAGGGACAGTCAGAATGAGGGAGTCAGAATGAGGGAGTCAGAAAGAGGGAGTCAGAATGAGAGAGTCAAAATGAGGGAGTCAGAATGAGGGAGTGAGAATGAGGGACAGTCAGAACGAGGGAGGGTCAGAATGAGGGAGTCAGAATGAGGGATTCAGAATGAGGGAGTCAGAATGAGGGAGAGTCAGAATGAGGGAGAGAGAATGAGGGACAGTCAGAATGAGGGAGAGTCAGAATGAGGGAGTGAGAATGAGGGAGTGAGAATGAGGGACAGTCATAATGAGGGAGAGTCAGAATGAGGGAATGAGAATGAGGGACAGTCAGAATGAGGGAGTGAGAATGAGGGTCAGTCAGAATGAGGGAGAGTCAGAATGAGGGACAGTCAGAATGAGGGAGAGTCAGAATGAGGGAGTGAGAATGAGGGACAGTCAGAATGAGGGAGAGTCAGAATGAGGGAGTCAGAATGAGGGAGAGTCAGAATGAGGGAGTGAGAATGAGGGAGTGAGAATTAGGGAGTGAGAATGAGGGAGTCAGAATGAGGGAGTGAGAATGAGGGGGTGAGAATGAGGGAGTCAGAATGAGGGAGTCAGAATGAGGGAGTCAGAATGAGGGAGAGTCAGAATGAGGGAGTGAGAATGAGGGACAGTCAGAATGAGGGAGAGTCAGAATGAGGGAGTGAGAATGAGGAACAGTCAGAATGAGGGAGTCAGAATGAGGGAGTCAGAATGAGGGAGAGTCAGAATGAGGGAGTCAGAATGAGGGAGAGTCAGAATGAGGGAGTGAGAGAGTGAGAATGAGAGAGTGAGAATGAGGGAGTCAGAATGAGGGAGTGAGAATGAGGGAGTCAGAATGAGGGACAGTCAGAATGAGGGAGTCAGAATGAGGGAGTCAGAATGAGGGAGTGAGAATGAGGGAGTGAGAATGAGGGAGTCAGAATGAGGGACAGTCAGAATGAGGGAGTCAGAATGAGGGAGTCAGAATGAGGGAGTCAGAATGAGGGAGTGAGAATGAGGGAGTGAGAATGAGGGAGTGAGAATGAGGGAGTGAGAATAAGGGAGTTAGAATGAGTGGGTCAGAATGAGGGAGTGAGAATGAGGGAGTCAGAAAGAGGGAGTGAGAATGAGGGAGTCAGAATGAGGGAGAGTCAGAATGAGGGAGTCAGAATGAGGGAGGGAGAATGAGGGAGTTAGAATGAGGGAGTTAGAATGAGGGAGTGAGAATGAGGGAGTGAGAATGAGGGAGTGAGAATGAGGGAGTGAGAATGAGGGAGTCAGAATGAGGGAGTGAGAATGAGGGAGTGAGAATCAGGGAGTGTCAGAATGAGGGAGTGAGAATGAGGGAGTCAGAATGAGGGAGTGAGAATGAGGGAGAGTCAGAATGAGGCAGTGAGAATGAGGGAGTGAGAATGAGGGAGTCAGAATGAGGGAGTCAGAATGAGGGAGTGAGAATGAGGGACAGTCAGAATGAGGGAGAGTCAGAATGAGGGAGTGAGAATGAGGGAGTGAGAATGAGGGACAGTCAGAATGAGGGAGAGTCATAATGAGGGAGTGAGAATGAGGGACAGTCAGAATGAGGGAGTGAGAATGAGGGACAGTCAGAATGAGTGAGTGAGAATGAGGGAGAGTCGGAATGAGGGACAGTCAGAATGAGGGAGTGAGAATGAGGGAGTCAGAATGAGGGAGTCAGAATGAGGGAGTCAGAATGAGGGAGTGAGAATGAGGGATAGTCAGAACGAGGGAGAGTCAGAATGAGGGAGTCAGAATGAGGGAGTCAGAATGAGGGACAGTCAGAATGAGGGAGTGAGAATGAGGGACAGTCAGAATGAGGGAGAGTCAGAATGAGGGACAGTCAGAATGAGAGAGAGTCAGAATGAGGGAGTGAGAATGAGGGACAGTCAGAATGAGGGAGAGTCAGAATGAGGGAGTTAGAATGAGGGAGAGTCACAATGAGGGAGTGAGAATGAGGGAGTGAGAATTAGGGAGTGAGAATGAGGGAGTCATAATGAGGGAGTGAGAATGAGGGAGTGAGAATGAGGGAGTGAGAATGAGGGAGTGAGAATGAGGGAGTCAGAATGAGTGAGAGTCAGAATGAGGGAGTCAGAATGAGGGACAGTCAGAATGAGGGACAGTCAGAATGAGGGAGTCAGAATGAGGGAGTCAGAATGAGGGAGTGTCAGAATGAGGGAGTGAGAATGAGGGAGTGAGAATGAGGGAGTGAGAATGAGGGAGTTAGAATGAGGGAGTTAGAATGAGGGAGTGAGAATGAGGGAGTCAGAATGAGGGACAGTCAGAATGAGGGAGTCAGAATGAGGAAATCAGAATGAGGGAGTGTCAGAATGAGGGAGTGAGAATGAGGGAGTGAGAATGAGGGAGTGAGAATGAGGGAGTGAGGATGAGGGAGTTAGAATGAGGGAGTGAGAATGAGGGAGTGAGAATGAGGGAGTCAGAATGAGGGAGTGAGAATGAGGGAGTCAGAATGAGGGAGTGAGAATGAGGGAGTGTCAGAATGAGGGAGTGAGAATGAGGGAGCGAGAATGAGGGAGTGAGAATGAGGGATAGAGAATGAGGGAGTCAGAATGAGGGAGAGTCAGAATGAGGGAGTCAGAATGAGGGAGTGAGAATGAGGGAGTTAGAATGAGGGAGTGAGAATGAGGGAGTGAGAATGAGGGAGTGAGAATGAGGGAGAGTCAGAATGAGGGACAGTCAGAATGAGGGAGTCAGAATGAGGGAGAGTCAGAATGAGGGAGTGAGAGAGTGAGAATGAGAGAGTGAGAATGAGGGAGTCAGAATGAGGGAGTGAGAATGAGGGAGTCAGAATGAGGGACAGTCAGAATGAGGGAGTCAGAATGAGGGAGTCAGAATGAGGGAGTGAGAATGAGGGAGTGAGAATGAGGGAGTCAGAATGAGGGACAGTCAGAATGAGGGAGTCAGAATGAGGGAGTCAGAATGAGGGAGTCAGAATGAGGGAGTGAGAATGAGGGAGTGAGAATGAGGGAGTGAGAATGAGGGAGTGAGAATAAGGGAGTTAGAATGAGTGGGTCAGAATGAGGGAGTGAGAATGAGGGAGTCAGAAAGAGGGAGTGAGAATGAGGGAGTCAGAATGAGGGAGAGTCAGAATGAGGGAGTCAGAATGAGGGAGGGAGAATGAGGGAGTTAGAATGAGGGAGTTAGAATGAGGGAGTGAGAATGAGGGAGTGAGAATGAGGGAGTGAGAATGAGGGAGTGAGAATGAGGGAGTCAGAATGAGGGAGTGAGAATGAGGGAGTGAGAATCAGGGAGTGTCAGAATGAGGGAGTGAGAATGAGGGAGTCAGAATGAGGGAGTGAGAATGAGGGAGAGTCAGAATGAGGCAGTGAGAATGAGGGAGTGAGAATGAGGGAGTCAGAATGAGGGAGTCAGAATGAGGGAGTGAGAATGAGGGACAGTCAGAATGAGGGAGAGTCAGAATGAGGGAGTCAGAATGAGGGAGAGTCAGAATGAGGGAGTGAGAATGAGGGAGTGAGAATTAGGGAGTGAGAATGAGGGAGTCAGAATGAGGGAGTGAGAATGAGGGGGTGAGAATGAGGGAGTCAGAATGAGGGAGTCAGAATGAGGGAGTCAGAATGAGGGAGAGTCAGAATGAGGGAGTGAGAATGAGGGACAGTCAGAATGAGGGAGAGTCAGAATGAGGGAGTGAGAATGAGGAACATGCAGAATGAGGGAGTCAGAATGAGGGAGTCAGAATGAGGGAGAGTCAGAATGAGGGAGTCAGAATGAGGGAGAGTCAGAATGAGGGAGTGAGAGAGTGAGAATGAGAGAGTGAGAATGAGGGAGTCAGAATGAGGGAGTGAGAATGAGGGAGTCAGAATGAGGGACAGTCAGAATGAGGGAGTCAGAATGAGGGAGTCAGAATGAGGGAGTGAGAATGAGGGAGTGAGAATGAGGGAGTCAGAATGAGGGACAGTCAGAATGAGGGAGTCAGAATGAGGGAGTCAGAATGAGGGAGTCAGAATGAGGGAGTGAGAATGAGGGAGTGAGAATGAGGGAGTGAGAATGAGGGAGTGAGAATAAGGGAGTTAGAATGAGTGGGTCAGAATGAGGGAGTGAGAATGAGGGAGTCAGAAAGAGGGAGTGAGAATGAGGGAGTCAGAATGAGGGAGAGTCAGAATGAGGGAGTCAGAATGAGGGAGGGAGAATGAGGGAGTTAGAATGAGGGAGTTAGAATGAGGGAGTGAGAATGAGGGAGTGAGAATGAGGGAGTGAGAATGAGGGAGTGAGAATGAGGGAGTCAGAATGAGGGAGTGAGAATGAGGGAGTGAGAATCAGGGAGTGTCAGAATGAGGGAGTGAGAATGAGGGAGTCAGAATGAGGGAGTGAGAATGAGGGAGAGTCAGAATGAGGCAGTGAGAATGAGGGAGTGAGAATGAGGGAGTCAGAATGAGGGAGTCAGAATGAGGGAGTGAGAATGAGGGACAGTCAGAATGAGGGAGAGTCAGAATGAGGGAGTGAGAATGAGGGAGTGAGAATGAGGGACAGTCAGAATGAGGGAGAGTCATAATGAGGGAGTGAGAATGAGGGACAGTCAGAATGAGGGAGTGAGAATGAGGGACAGTCAGAATGAGTGAGTGAGAATGAGGGAGAGTCGGAATGAGGGACAGTCAGAATGAGGGAGTGAGAATGAGGGAGTCAGAATGAGGGAGTCAGAATGAGGGAGTCAGAATGAGGGAGTGAGAATGAGGGATAGTCAGAACGAGGGAGAGTCAGAATGAGGGAGTCAGAATGAGGGAGTCAGAATGAGGGACAGTCAGAATGAGGGAGTGAGAATGAGGGACAGTCAGAATGAGGGAGAGTCAGAATGAGGGACAGTCAGAATGAGAGAGAGTCAGAATGAGGGAGTGAGAATGAGGGACAGTCAGAATGAGGGAGAGTCAGAATGAGGGAGTTAGAATGAGGGAGAGTCACAATGAGGGAGTGAGAATGAGGGAGTGAGAATTAGGGAGTGAGAATGAGGGAGTCATAATGAGGGAGTGAGAATGAGGGAGTGAGAATGAGGGAGTGAGAATGAGGGAGTGAGAATGAGGGAGTCAGAATGAGTGAGAGTCAGAATGAGGGAGTCAGAATGAGGGACAGTCAGAATGAGGGACAGTCAGAATGAGGGAGTCAGAATGAGGGAGTCAGAATGAGGGAGTGTCAGAATGAGGGAGTGAGAATGAGGGAGTGAGAATGAGGGAGTGAGAATGAGGGAGTTAGAATGAGGGAGTTAGAATGAGGGAGTGAGAATGAGGGAGTCAGAATGAGGGACAGTCAGAATGAGGGAGTCAGAATGAGGAAATCAGAATGAGGGAGTGTCAGAATGAGGGAGTGAGAATGAGGGAGTGAGAATGAGGGAGTGAGAATGAGGGAGTGAGGATGAGGGAGTTAGAATGAGGGAGTGAGAATGAGGGAGTGAGAATGAGGGAGTCAGAATGAGGGAGTGAGAATGAGGGAGTCAGAATGAGGGAGTGAGAATGAGGGAGTGTCAGAATGAGGGAGTGAGAATGAGGGAGCGAGAATGAGGGAGTGAGAATGAGGGATAGAGAATGAGGGAGTCAGAATGAGGGAGAGTCAGAATGAGGGAGTCAGAATGAGGGAGTGAGAATGAGGGAGTTAGAATGAGGGAGTGAGAATGAGGGAGTGAGAATGAGGGAGTGAGAATGAGGGAGAGTCAGAATGAGGGACAGTCAGAATGAGGGAGTCAGAATGAGGGAGAGTCAGAATGAGGGAGTGAGAGAGTGAGAATGAGAGAGTGAGAATGAGGGAGTCAGAATGAGGGAGTGAGAATGAGGGAGTCAGAATGAGGGACAGTCAGAATGAGGGAGTCAGAATGAGGGAGTCAGAATGAGGGAGTGAGAATGAGGGAGTGAGAATGAGGGAGTCAGAATGAGGGACAGTCAGAATGAGGGAGTCAGAATGAGGGAGTCAGAATGAGGGAGTCAGAATGAGGGAGTGAGAATGAGGGAGTGAGAATGAGGGAGTGAGAATGAGGGAGTGAGAATAAGGGAGTTAGAATGAGTGGGTCAGAATGAGGGAGTGAGAATGAGGGAGTCAGAAAGAGGGAGTGAGAATGAGGGAGTCAGAATGAGGGAGAGTCAGAATGAGGGAGTCAGAATGAGGGAGGGAGAATGAGGGAGTTAGAATGAGGGAGTTAGAATGAGGGAGTGAGAATGAGGGAGTGAGAATGAGGGAGTGAGAATGAGGGAGTGAGAATGAGGGAGTCAGAATGAGGGAGTGAGAATGAGGGAGTGAGAATCAGGGAGTGTCAGAATGAGGGAGTGAGAATGAGGGAGTCAGAATGAGGGAGTGAGAATGAGGGAGAGTCAGAATGAGGCAGTGAGAATGAGGGAGTGAGAATGAGGGAGTCAGAATGAGGGAGTCAGAATGAGGGAGTGAGAATGAGGGACAGTCAGAATGAGGGAGAGTCAGAATGAGGGAGTGAGAATGAGGGAGTGAGAATGAGGGACAGTCAGAATGAGGGAGAGTCATAATGAGGGAGTGAGAATGAGGGACAGTCAGAATGAGGGAGTGAGAATGAGGGACAGTCAGAATGAGTGAGTGAGAATGAGGGAGAGTCGGAATGAGGGACAGTCAGAATGAGGGAGTGAGAATGAGGGAGTCAGAATGAGGGAGTCAGAATGAGGGAGTCAGAATGAGGGAGTGAGAATGAGGGATAGTCAGAACGAGGGAGAGTCAGAATGAGGGAGTCAGAATGAGGGAGTCAGAATGAGGGACAGTCAGAATGAGGGAGTGAGAATGAGGGACAGTCAGAATGAGGGAGAGTCAGAATGAGGGACAGTCAGAATGAGAGAGAGTCAGAATGAGGGAGTGAGAATGAGGGACAGTCAGAATGAGGGAGAGTCAGAATGAGGGAGTTAGAATGAGGGAGAGTCAGAATGAGGGAGTGAGAATGAGGGAGTGAGAATTAGGGAGTGAGAATGAGGGAGTCATAATGAGGGAGTGAGAATGAGGGAGTGAGAATGAGGGAGTGAGAATGAGGGAGTGAGAATGAGGGAGTCAGAATGAGTGAGAGTCAGAATGAGGGAGTCAGAATGAGGGACAGTCAGAATGAGGGACAGTCAGAATGAGGGAGTCAGAATGAGGGAGTCAGAATGAGGGAGTGTCAGAATGAGGGAGTGAGAATGAGGGAGTGAGAATGAGGGAGTGAGAATGAGGGAGTTAGAATGAGGGAGTTAGAATGAGGGAGTGAGAATGAGGGAGTCAGAATGAGGGACAGTCAGAATGAGGGAGTCAGAATGAGGAAATCAGAATGAGGGAGTGTCAGAATGAGGGAGTGAGAATGAGGGAGTGAGAATGAGGGAGTGAGAATGAGGGAGTGAGGATGAGGGAGTTAGAATGAGGGAGTGAGAATGAGGGAGTGAGAATGAGGGAGTCAGAATGAGGGAGTGAGAATGAGGGAGTCAGAATGAGGGAGTGAGAATGAGGGAGTGTCAGAATGAGGGAGTGAGAATGAGGGAGCGAGAATGAGGGAGTGAGAATGAGGGATAGAGAATGAGGGAGTCAGAATGAGGGAGAGTCAGAATGAGGGAGTCAGAATGAGGGAGTGAGAATGAGGGAGTTAGAATGAGGGAGTGAGAATGAGGGAGTGAGAATGAGGGAGTGAGAATGAGGGAGAGTCAGAATGAGGGACAGTCAGAATGAGGGAGTCAGAATGAGGGAGTCAGAATGAGGGAGTGAGAATGAGGGAGAGTCGGAATGAGGGACAGTCAGAATGAGGGAGTGAGAATGAGGGAGTCAGAAAGAGGGAGTCAGAATGATGGAGTCAAAATGAGGGAGTCAGAATGAGGGAGTGAGAATGAGGGACAGTGAGAATGAGGGAGAGTCAGAATGAGGGACAGTCAGAATGAGGGAGTCAGAATGAGGGAGTCAGAATGAGGGAGTGAGAATGAGGGAGAGTCGGAATGAGGGACAGTCAGAATGAGGGAGTGAGAATGAGGGAGTCAGAAAGAGGGAGTCAGAATGAGGGAGTCAAAATGAGGGAGTCAGAATGAGGGAGTGAGAATGAGGGACAGTCAGAACGAGGGCGAGTCAGAATGAGGGAGTCAGAATGAGGGAGTCAGAATGAGGGAGAGTCAGAATGAGGGAGAGAGAATGAGGGAGTCAGAATGAGGGAGAGTCAGAATGAGGGAGTGAGAATGAGGGAGAGAGAATGAGGGAGTGTCAGAATGAGGAAGTGAGAATGAGGGAGTGAGAATGAGGGAGTGAGAATGAGGGAGTTAGGATGAGGGAGTGAGAATGAGGGAGTCAGAATGAGGGACAGTCAGAATGAGGGAGTCAGAATGAGGGAGTCAGAATGAGGGAGTGTCAGAATGAGGGAGTGAGAATGAGGGAGTGAGAATGAGGGAGTGAGAATGAGGGAGTTAGAATGAGGGAGTTAGAATGAGGGAATCAGAATGAGGGAGTCAGAATGAGGGACAGTCAGAATGAGGGAATCAGAATGAGGGAGTCAGAATGAGGGAGTGTCAGAATGAGGGAGTGAGAATGAGGGAGTGAGAATGAGGGAGTGAGAATGAGGGAGTGAGGATGAGGGAGTTAGAATGAGGGAGTGAGAATGAGGGAGTCAGAATGAGGGAGTGAGAATGAGGGAGTGTCAGAATGAGGGAGTGGGAATGAGGGAGCGAGAATGAGGGAGTGAGAATGAGGGAGTGAGAATGAGGGAGCCAAAATGAGGGAGAGTAAGAATGAGGGAGTCAGAATGAGGGAGTGAGAATGAGGGAGTTAGAATGAGGGAGTGAGAATGAGGGAGTGAGAATGAGGGAGTGAGAATGAGGGAGTCAGAATGAGGGAGTCAGAATGAGGGAGTCAGAATGAGGGAGTCAGAATGAGGGAGTGAGAATGAGGGAGAGTCAGAATGAGGGACAGTCAGAATGAGGGAGTCAGAATGAGGGAGTCAGAATGAGGGAGTGAGAATGAGGGAGAGTCGGAATGAGGGACAGTCAGAATGAGGGAGTGAGAATGAGGGAGTCAGAAAGAGGGAGTCAGAATGAGGGAGTCAAAATGAGGGAGTCAGAATGAGGGAGTGAGAATGAGGGACAGTCAGAACGAGGGAGGGTCAGAATGAGGGAGTGAGAATGAGGGAGTGAGAATGAGGGAGTGAGAATGAGGGAGTGAGAATAAGGGAGTTAGAATGAGGGAGTCAGAATGAGGGAGTGAGAATGAGGGAGTCAGAAAGAGGGAGTGAGAATGAGGGAGTCAGAATGAGGGAGAGTCAGAATGAGGGAGTCAGAATGAGGGAGGGAGAATGAGGGAGTTAGAATGAGGGAGTTAGAATGAGGGAGTGAGAATGAGGGAGTGAGAATGAGGGAGTGAGAATGAGGGAGTGAGAATGAGGGAGTCAGAATGAGGGAGTGAGAATGAGGGAGTGAGAATGAGGGAGAGTCAGAATGAGGGAGTGAGAATGAGGGAGTCAGAATGAGGGAGTGAGAATGAGGGAGAGTCAGAATGAGGGAGTGAGAATGAGGGAGTGAGAATGACGGAGTCAGAATGAGGGAGTCAGAATGAGGGAGTGAGAATGAGGGACAGTCAGAATGAGGGAGAGTCAGAATGAGGGAGTGAGAATGAGGGAGTGAGAATGAGGGACAGTCAGAATGAGGGAGAGTCATAATGAGGGAGTGAGAATGAGGGACAGTCAGAATGAGGGAGTGAGAATGAGGGACAGTAAGAATGAGGGAGTGAGAATGAGGGAGAGTCGGAATGAGGGACAGTCAGAATGAGGGAGTGAGAATGAGGGAGTCAGAATGAGGGAGTCAGAATGAGGGAGTCAGAATGAGGGAGTGAGAATGAGGGATAGTCAGAACGAGGGAGAGTCAGAATGAGGGAGTCAGAATGAGGGAGTCAGAATAAGGGACAGTCAGAATGAGGGAGTGAGAATGAGGGACAGTCAGAATGAGGGAGAGTCAGAATGAGGGACAGTCAGAATGAGAGAGAGTCAGAATGAGGGAGTGAGAATGAGGGACAGTCAGAATGAGGGAGAGTCAGAATGAGGGAGTTAGAATGAGGGAGAGTCAGAATGAGGGAGTGAGAATGAGGGAGTGAGAATTAGGGAGTGAGAATGAGGGAGTCATAATGAGGGAGTGAGAATGAGGGAGTGAGAATGAGGGAGTGAGAATGAGGGAGTGAGAATGAGGGAGTCAGAATGAGTGAGAGTCAGAATGAGGGAGTCAGAATGAGGGACAGTCAGAATGAGGGACAGTCAGAATGAGGGAGTCAGAATGAGGGAGTCAGAATGAGGGAGTGTCAGAATGAGGGAGTGAGAATGAGGGAGTGAGAATGAGGGAGTTAGAATGAGGGAGTTAGAATGAGGGAGTGAGAATGAGGGAGTCAGAATGAGGGACAGTCAGAATGAGGGAGTCAGAATGAGGGAATCAGAATGAGGGAGTGTCAGAATGAGGGAGTGAGAATGAGGGAGTGAGAATGAGGGAGTGAGAATGAGGGAGTGAGGATGAGGGAGTTAGAATGAAGGAGTCAGAATGAGGGAGTGAGAATGAGGGAGTCAGAATGAGGGAGTGAGAATGAGGGAGTCAGAATGAGGGAGTGAGAATGAGGGAGTGTCAGAATGAGGGAGTGAGAATGAGGGAGCGAGAATGAGGGAGTGAGAATGAGGGAGTGAGAATGAGGGAGTCAGAATGAGGGAGAGTCAGAATGAGGGAGTCAGAATGAGGGAGTGAGAATGAGGGAGTTAGAATGAGGGAGTGAGAATGAGGGAGTGAGAATGAGGGAGTCAGAATGAGGGAGTCAGAATGAGGGAGTCAGAATTAGGGAGTGAGAATGAGGGAGAGTCAGAATGAGGGACAGTCAGAATGAGGGAGTCAGAATGAGGGAGTCAGAATGAGGGAGTGAGAATGAGGGAGAGTCGGAATGAGGGACAGTCAGAATGAGGGAGTGAGAATGAGGGAGTCAGAAAGAGGGAGTCAGAATGATGGAGTCAAAATGAGGGAGTCAGAATGAGGGAGTGAGAATGAGGGACAGTGAGAATGAGGGAGAATCAGAATGAGGGACAGTCAGAATGAGGGAGTCAGAATGAGGGAGTCAGAATGAGGGAGTGAGAATGAGGGAGAGTCGGAATGAGGGACAGTCAGAATGAGGGAGTGAGAATGAGGGAGTCAGAAAGAGGGAGTCAGAATGAGGGAGTCAAAATGAGGCAGTCAGAATGAGGGAGTGAGAATGAGGGACAGTCAGAACGAGGGCGAGTCAGAATGAGGGAGTCAGAATGAGGGAGTCAGAATGAGGGAGTCAGAATGAGGGAGAGTCAGAATGAGGGAGAGAGAATGAGGGAGTCAGAATGAGGGAGAGTCAGAATGAGGGAGTGAGAATGCGGGAGTGAGAATGAGGGAGTTAGAATGAGGGAGTGAGAATGAGGGAGTGAGAATGAGGGACAGTCAGAATGAGGGACAGTCAGAATGAGGGAGTCAGAATGAGGGAGTCAGAATGAGGGAGTGTCAGAATGAGGGAGTGAGAATGAGGGAGTGAGAATGAGGGAGTGAGAATGAGGGAGTTAGAATGAGGGAGTTAGAATGAGGGAGTCAGAATGAGGGAGTCAGAATGAGGGACAGTCAGAATGAGGGAATCAGAATGAGGGAGTCAGAATGAGGGAGTGTCAGAATGAGGGAGTGAGAATGAGGGAGTGAGAATGAGGGAGTGAGAATGAGGGAGTGAGGATGAGGGAGTTAGAATGAGGGAGTGAGAATGAGGGAGTCAGAATGAGGGAGTGAGAATGAGGGAGTGTCAGAATGAGGGAGTGGGAATGAGGGAGCGAGAATGAGGGAGTGAGAATGAGGGAGTGAGAATGAGGGAGTCAGAATGAGGGAGAGTAAGAATGAGGGAGTCAGAATGAGGGAGTGAGAATGAGGGAGTTAGAATGAGGGAGTGAGAATGAGGGAGTGAGAATGAGGGAGTGAGAATGAGGGAGTCAGAATGAGGGAGTCAGAATGAGGGAGTCAGAATGAGGGAGTCAGAATGAGGGAGTGAGAATGAGGGAGAGTCAGAATGAGGGACAGTCAGAATGAGGGAGTCAGAATGAGGGAGTCAGAATGAGGGAGTGAGAATGAGGGAGAGTCGGAATGAGGGACAGTCAGAATGAGGGAGTGAGAATGAGGGAGTCAGAAAGAGGGAGTCAGAATGAGGGAGTCAAAATGAGGGAGTCAGAATGAGGGAGTGAGAATGAGGGACAGTCAGAACGAGGGAGGGTCAGAATGAGGGAGTCAGAATGAGGGAGTCAGAATGAGGGAGTAAGAATGAGGGAGAGTCAGAATGAGGGAGAGAGAATGAGGGACAGTCAGAATGAGGGAGAGTCAGAATGAGGGAGTGAGAATGAGGGAGTGAGAATGAGGGACAGTCATAATGAGGGACAGTCAGAATGAGGGAATGAGAATGAGGGACAGACAGAATGAGGGAGTGAGAATGAGGGACAGTCAGAATGAGGGAGAGTCAGAATGAGGGACAGTCAGAATGAGGGAGAGTCAGAATGAGGGCGTGAGAATGAGGGACAGTCAGAATGAGGGAGAGTCAGAATGAGGGAGTCAGAATGAGGGAGAGTCAGAATGAGGGAGTGAGAATGAGGGAGTGAGAATTAGGGAGTGAGAATGAGGGAGTCAGAATGAGGGAGTGAGAATGAGGGGGTGAGAATGAGGGAGTCAGAATGAGGGAGTCAGAATGAGGGAGTCAGAATGAGGGAGAGTCAGAATGAGGGAGTGAGAATGAGGGACAGTCAGAATGAGGGAGTCAGAATGAGGGAGTGAGAATGAGGAACAGTCAGAATGAGGGAGTCAGAATGAGGGAGTCAGAATGAGGGAGAGTCAGAATGAGGGAGTCAGAATGAGGGAGAGTCAGAATGAGGGAGTGAGAGAGTGAGAATGAGAGAGTGAGAATGAGGGAGTCAGAATGAGGGAGTGAGAATGAGGGAGTCAGAATGAGGGACAGTCAGAATGAGGGAGTCAGAATGAGGGAGTCAGAATGAGGGAGTGAGAATGAGGGAGTGAGAATGAGGGAGTCAGAATGAGGGACAGTCAGAATGAGGGAGTCAGAATGAGGGAGTCAGAATGAGGGAGTCAGAATGAGGGAGTCAGAATGAGGGAGTGAGAATGAGGGAGTGAGAATGAGGGAGTGAGAATAAGGGAGTTAGAATGAGGGAGTCAGAATGAGGGAGTGAGAATGAGGGAGTCAGAAAGAGGGAGTGAGAATGAGGGAGTCAGAATGAGGGAGAGTCAGAATGAGGGAGTCAGAATGAGGGAGGGAGAATGAGGGAGTTAGAATGAGGGAGTTAGAATGAGGGAGTGAGAATGAGGGAGTGAGAATGAGGGAGTGAGAATGAGGGAGTGAGAATGAGGGAGTCAGAATGAGGGAGTGAGAATGAGGGAGTGAGAATGAGGGAGAGTCAGAATGAGGGAGTGAGAATGAGGGAGTCAGAATGAGGGAGTGAGAATGAGGGAGAGTCAGAATGAGGGAGTGAGAATGAGGGAGTCAGAATGAGGGAGTCAGAATGAGGGAGTCAGAATGAGGGAGTGAGAATGAGGGACAGTCAGAATGAGGGAGAGTCAGAATGAGGGAGTGAGAATGAGGGAGTGAGAATGAGGGACAGTCAGAATGAGGGAGAGTCATAATGAGGGAGTGAGAATGAGGGACAGACAGAATGAGGGAGTGAGAATGAGAGAGTCAGAATGAGGGAGTGAGAATGAGGGAGAGTCGGAATGAGGGACAGTCAGAATGAGGGAGTGAGAATGAGGGAGTCAGAATGAGGGAGTCAGAATGAGGGAGTCAGAATGAGGGATAGTCAGAACGAGGGAGAGTCAGAATGAGTGAGTCAGAATGAGGGAGTCAGAATGAGAGACAGTCAGAATGAGGGAGTGAGAATGAGGGACAGTCAGAATGAGGGAGAGTCAGAATGAGGGACAGTCAGAATGAGAGAGAGTCAGAATGAGGGAGTGAGAATGAGGGACAGTCAGAATGAGGGAGAGTCAGAATGAGGGAGTTAGAATGAGGGAGAGTCAGAATGAGGGAGTGAGAATGAGGAGTGAGAATTATGGAGTGAGAATGAGGGAGTCAGAATGAGGGAGTGAGAATGAGGGAGTGAGAATGAGGGAGTGAGAATGAGGGAGTGAGAATGAGGGAGTCAGAATGAGGGAGTCAGAATGAGGGAGAGTCAGAATGAGGGAGTGAGAATGAGGGGCAGTCAGAATGAGGGAGAGTCAGAATGAGGGAGTGAGAATGAGGGTTAGTCAGCATGAGGGAGTGAGAATGAGGGAGAGTCAGAATGAGGGAGAGTCAGAATGAGGGAGTCAGAATGAGGGAGTCAGAATGAGGGAGTCAGAATGAGGGAGAGACAGAATGAGGGAGTCAGAATGAGGGAGTGAGAATGAGGGAGAGTCAGAATGAGGGAGTGAGAATGAGGGAGTGAGAATGAGGGAGTGAGAATGAGGGAGTTAGAATGAGGGAGTGAGAATGAGGGAGTCAGAATGAGGGACAGTCAGAATGAGGGAGTCAGAATGAGGGAGTCAGAATGAGGGAGTCAGAATGAGCAGTGTCAGAATGAGGGAGTGAGAATGAGGGAGTGAGAATGAGGGAGTGAGAATGAGGGAGTGAGAATGAGGGAGTTAGAATGAGGGAGTCAGAATGAGGGAGTGAGAATGAGGGACAGTCAGAATGAGGGAGAGTCATAATGAGGGAGTGAGAATGAGGGACAGTCAGAATGAGGGAGTGAGAATGAGGGACAGTCAGAATGAGGCAGTGAGAATGAGGGAGAGTCGGAATGAGGGACAGTCAGAATGAGGGAGTGAGAATGAGGGAGTCAGAATGAGGGAGTCAGAATGAGGGAGTCAGAATGAGGGAGTGAGAATGAGGGATAGTCAGAACGAGGGAGAGTCAGAATGAGGGAGTCAGAATGAGGGAGTCAGAATGAGGGACAGTCAGAATGAGGGAGTGAGAATGAGGGACAGTCAGAATGAGGGAGAGTCAGAATGAGGGACAGTCAGAATGAGAGAGTCAGAATGAGGGAGTGAGAATGAGGGACAGTCAGAATGAGGGAGAGTCAGAATGAGGGAGTTAGAATGAGGGAGAGTCAGAATGAGGGAGTGAGAATGAGGGAGTGAGAATTAGGGAGTGAGAATGAGGGAGTCATAATGAGGGAGTGAGAATGAGGGAGTGAGAATGAGGGAGTGAGAATGAGGGAGTGAGAATGAGGGAGTCAGAATGAGTGAGAGTCAGAATGAGGGAGTCAGAATGAGGGACAGTCAGAATGAGGGACAGTCAGAATGAGGGAGTCAGAATGAGGGAGTCAGAATGAGGGAGTGTCAGAATGAGGGAGTGAGAATGAGGGAGTGAGAATGAGGGAGTGAGAATGAGGGAGTTAGAATGAGGGAGTTAGAATGAGGGAGTGAGAATGAGGGAGTCAGAATGAGGGACAGTCAGAATGAGGGAGTCAGAATGAGGGAATCAGAATGAGGGAGTGTCAGAATGAGGGAGTGAGAATGAGGGAGTGAGAATGAGGGAGTGAGAATGAGGGAGTGAGGATGAGGGAGTTAGAATGAGGGAGTCAGAATGAGGGAGTGAGAATGAGGGAGTCAGAATGAGGGAGTGAGAATGAGGGAGTCAGAATGAGGGAGTGAGAATGAGGGAGTGTCAGAATGAGGGAGTGAGAATGAGGGAGCGAGAATGAGGGAGTGAGAATGAGGGAGTGAGAATGAGGGAGTCAGAATGAGGGAGAGTCAGAATGAGGGAGTCAGAATGAGGGAGTGAGAATGAGGGAGTTAGAATGAGGGAGTGAGAATGAGGGAGTGAGAATGAGGGAGTCAGAATGAGGGAGTCAGAATGAGGGAGTCAGAATTAGGGAGTGAGAATGAGGGAGAGTCAGAATGAGGGACAGTCAGAATGAGGGAGTCAGAATGAGGAAGTCAGAATGAGGGAGTGAGAATGAGGGAGAGTCGGAATGAGGGACAGTCAGAATGAGGGAGTGAGAATGAGGGAGTCAGAAAGAGGGAGTCAGAATGATGGAGTCAAAATGAGGGAGTCAGAATGAGGGAGTGAGAATGAGGGACAGTGAGAATGAGGGAGAGTCAGAATGAGGGACAGTCAGAATGAGGGAGTCAGAATGAGGGAGTCAGAATGAGGGAGTTAGAATGAGGGAGAGTCGGAATGAGGGACAGTCAGAATGAGGGAGTGAGAATGAGGGAGTCAGAAAGAGGGAGTCAGAATGAGGGAGTCAAAATGAGGCAGTCAGAATGAGGGAGTGAGAATGAGGGACAGTCAGAACGAGGGCGAGTCAGAATGAGGGAGTCAGAATGAGGGAGTCAGAATGAGGGAGTCAGAATGAGGGAGAGTCAGAATGAGGGAGAGAGAATGAGGGAGTCAGAATGAGGGAGAGTCAGAATGAGGGAGTGAGAATGAGGGAGAGAGAATGAGGGAGTGTCAGAATGAGGAAGTGAGAATGAGGGAGTGAGAATGCGGGAGTGAGAATGAGGGAGTTAGAATGAGGGAGTGAGAATGAGGGAGTGAGAATGAGGGACAGTCAGAATGAGGGACAGTCAGAATGAGGGAGTCAGAATGAGGGAGTCAGAATGAGGGAGTGTCAGAATGAGGGAGTGAGAATGAGGGAGTGAGAATGAGGGAGTGAGAATGAGGGAGTTAGAATGAGGGAGTTAGAATGAGGGAGTCAGAATGAGGGAGTCAGAATGAGGGACAGTCAGAATGAGGGAATCAGAATGAGGGAGTCAGAATGAGGGAGTGTCAGAATGAGGGAGTGAGAATGAGGGAGTGAGAATGAGGGAGTGAGAATGAGGGAGTGAGGATGAGGGAGTTAGAATGAGGGAGTGAGAATGAGGGAGTCAGAATGAGGGAGTGAGAATGAGGGAGTGTCAGAATGAGGGAGTGGGAATGAGGGAGCGAGAATGAGGGAGTGAGAATGAGGGAGTGAGAATGAGGGAGTCAGAATGAGGGAGAGTAAGAATGAGGGAGTCAGAATGAGGGAGTGAGAATGAGGGAGTTAGAATGAGGGAGTGAGAATGAGGGAGTGAGAATGAGGGAGTGAGAATGAGGGAGTCAGAATGAGGGAGTCAGAATGAGGGAGTCAGAATGAGGGAGTCAGAATGAGGGAGAGTCAGAATGAGGGAGAGAGAATGAGGGACAGTCAGAATGAGGGAGAGTCAGAATGAGGGAGTGAGAATGAGGGAGTGAGAATGAGGGACAGTCATAATGAGGGACAGTCAGAATGAGGGAATGAGAATGAGGGACAGACAGAATGAGGGAGTGAGAATGAGGGACAGTCAGAATGAGGGAGAGTCAGAATGAGGGACAGTCAGAATGAGGGAGAGTCAGAATGAGGGCGTGAGAATGAGGGACAGTCAGAATGAGGGAGAGTCAGAATGAGGGAGTCAGAATGAGGGAGAGTCAGAATGAGGGAGTGAGAATGAGGGAGTGAGAATTAGGGAGTGAGAATGAGGGAGTCAGAATGAGGGAGTGAGAATGAGGGGGTGAGAATGAGGGAGTCAGAATGAGGGAGTCAGAATGAGGGAGTCAGAATGAGGGAGAGTCAGAATGAGGGAGTGAGAATGAGGGACAGTCAGAATGAGGGAGTCAGAATGAGGGAGTGAGAATGAGGAACAGTCAGAATGAGGGAGTCAGAATGAGGGAGTCAGAATGAGGGAGAGTCAGAATGAGGGAGTCAGAATGAGGGAGAGTCAGAATGAGGGAGTGAGAGAGTGAGAATGAGAGAGTGAGAATGAGGGAGTCAGAATGAGGGAGTGAGAATGAGGGAGTCAGAATGAGGGACAGTCAGAATGAGGGAGTCAGAATGAGGGAGTCAGAATGAGGGAGTGAGAATGAGGGAGTGAGAATGAGGGAGTCAGAATGAGGGACAGTCAGAATGAGGGAGTCAGAATGAGGGAGTCAGAATGAGGGAGTCAGAATGAGGGAGTCAGAATGAGGGAGTGAAAATGAGGGAGTGAGAATGAGGGAGTGAGAATAAGGGAGTTAGAATGAGGGAGTCAGAATGAGGGAGTGAGAATGAGGGAGTCAGAAAGAGGGAGTGAGAATGAGGGAGTCAGAATGAGGGAGAGTCAGAATGAGGGAGTCAGAATGAGGGAGGGAGAATGAGGGAGTTAGAATGAGGGAGTTAGAATGAGGGAGTGAGAATGAGGGAGTGAGAATGAGGGAGTGAGAATGAGGGAGTGAGAATGAGGGAGTCAGAATGAGGGAGTGAGAATGAGGGAGTGAGAATGAGGGAGAGTCAGAATGAGGGAGTGAGAATGAGGGAGTCAGAATGAGGGAGTGAGAATGAGGGAGAGTCAGAATGAGGGAGTGAGAATGAGGGAGTGAGAATGAGGGAGTCAGAATGAGGGAGTCAGAATGAGGGAGTGAGAATGAGGGACAGTCAGAATGAGGGAGAGTCAGAATGAGGGAGTGAGAATGAGGGAGTGTGAATGAGGGACAGTCAGAATGAGGGAGAGTCATAATGAGGGAGTGAGAATGAGGGACAGACAGAATGAGGGAGTGAGAATGAGGGAGTCAGAATGAGGGAGTGAGAATGAGGGAGAGTCGGAATGAGGGACAGTCAGAATGAGGGAGTGAGAATGAGGGAGTCAGAATGAGGGAGTCAGAATGAGGGAGTCAGAATGAGGGAGTGAGAATGAGGGATAGTCAGAACGAGGGAGAGTCAGAATGAGGGAGTCAGAATGAGGGAGTCAGAATGAGGGACAGTCAGAATGAGGGAGTGAGAATGAGGGACAGTCAGAATGAGGGAGAGTCAGAATGAGGGACAGTCAGAATGAGGGAGAGTCAGAATGAGGGAGTTAGAATGAGGGAGAGTCAGAATGAGGGAGTGAGAATGAGGAGTGAGAATTATGGAGTGAGAATGAGGGAGTCAGAATGAGGGAGTGAGAATGAGGGAGTGAGAATGAGGGAGTGAGAATGAGGGAGTGAGAATGAGGGAGTCAGAATGAGGGAGTCAGAATGAGGGAGAGTCAGAATGAGGGAGTGAGAATGAGGGACAGTCAGAATGAGGGAGAGTCAGAATGAGGGAGTGAGAATGAGGGTTAGTCAGAATGAGGGAGTGAGAATGAGGGAGAGTCAGAATGAGGGAGAGTCAGAATGAGTGAGTCAGAATGAGGGAGTCAGAATGAGGGAGTCAGAATGAGGGAGAGACAGAATGAGGGAGTGAGAATGAGGGAGTGAGAATGAGGGAGAGTCAGAATGAGGGAGTGAGAATGAGGGAGTGAGAATGAGGGAGTGAGAATGAGGGAGTTAGAATGAGGGAGTGAGAATGAGGGAGTCAGAATGAGGGACAGTCAGAATGAGGGAGTCAGAATGAGGGAGTCAGAATGAGGGAGTCAGAATGAGCAGTGTCAGAATGAGGGAGTGAGAATGAGGGAGTGAGAATGAGGGAGTGAGAATGAGGGAGTGAGAATGAGGGAGTTAGAATGAGG
The DNA here is from genome assembly GCF_047496885.1 of Scyliorhinus torazame. NCBI lineage: Eukaryota > Metazoa > Chordata > Chondrichthyes > Carcharhiniformes > Scyliorhinidae > Scyliorhinus > Scyliorhinus torazame. The sequence goes on along the minus strand of NC_092712.1, from coordinate 12,768,548 downwards.
GAGTCAGAATGAGGGAGTGAGAATGAGGGAGTGAGAATGAGGGAGTCAGAATGAGGGAGTCAGAATGAGGGAGTGAGAATGAGGGACAGTCAGAATGAGGGAGAGTCAGAATGAGGGAGTGAGAATGAGGGACAGTCAGAATGAGGGAGTGAGAATGAGGGACAGTCAGAATGAGGGAGAGTCAGAATGAGGGAGTCAGAATGAGGGAGAGTCAGAATGAGGGAGTGAGACTGAAGGAGTGAGAATTAGGGAGTGAGAATGAGGGTGTCAGAATGAGGGAGTCAGAATAAGGGAGTGAGAATGAGGGAGTGAGAATGAGGGAGTGAGAATGAGGGAGTGAGAATGAGGGAGAGTCAGAATGAGGGAGTGAGAATGAGGGACAGTCAGAATGAGGGAGAGTCAGAATGAGGGAGTGAGAATGAGGGACAGTCAGAATGAGGGAGTGAGAATGAGGGAGAGACAGAATGAGGGAGAGTCAGAATGAGGGAGTCAGAATGAGGGAGTCAGAATGAGGGAGAGTCAGAATGAGGGAGTCAGAATGAGGGAGTGAGAATGAGGGACAGTCAGAATGAGGGAGAGTCAGAATGAGGGAGTGAGAATGAGGGAGTGAGAATGAGGGACAGTCAGAATGAGGGAGAGTCAGAATGAGGGAGTCAGAATGAGGGACAGTCAGAATGAGGGAGTGAGAATGAGGGACAGTCAGAATGAGGGAGAGTCAGAATGAGGGACAGTCAGAATGAGAGAGTCAGAATGAGGGAGTGAGAATGAGGGACAGTCAGAATGAGGGAGAGTCAGAATGAGGGAGTTAGAATGAGGGAGAGTCAGAATGAGGGAGTGAGAATGAGGGAGTGAGAATTAGGGAGTGAGAATGAGGGAGTCATAATGAGGGAGTGAGAATGAGGGAGTGAGAATGAGGGAGTGAGAATGAGGGAGTGAGAATGAGGGAGTCAGAATGAGTGAGAGTCAGAATGAGGGAGTCAGAATGAGGGACAGTCAGAATGAGGGACAGTCAGAATGAGGGAGTCAGAATGAGGGAGTCAGAATGAGGGAGTGTCAGAATGAGGGAGTGAGAATGAGGGAGTGAGAATGAGGGAGTGAGAATGAGGGAGTTAGAATGAGGGAGTTAGAATGAGGGAGTGAGAATGAGGGAGTCAGAATGAGGGACAGTCAGAATGAGGGAGTCAGAATGAGGGAATCAGAATGAGGGAGTGTCAGAATGAGGGAGTGAGAATGAGGGAGTGAGAATGAGGGAGTGAGAATGAGGGAGTGAGGATGAGGGAGTTAGAATGAGGGAGTCAGAATGAGGGAGTGAGAATGAGGGAGTCAGAATGAGGGAGTGAGAATGAGGGAGTCAGAATGAGGGAGTGAGAATGAGGGAGTGTCAGAATGAGGGAGTGAGAATGAGGGAGCGAGAATGAGGGAGTGAGAATGAGGGAGTGAGAATGAGGGAGTCAGAATGAGGGAGAGTCAGAATGAGGGAGTCAGAATGAGGGAGTGAGAATGAGCGAGTTAGAATGAGGGAGTGAGAATGAGGGAGTGAGAATGAGGGAGTCAGAATGAGGGAGTCAGAATGAGGGAGTCAGAATTAGGGAGTGAGAATGAGGGAGAGTCAGAATGAGGGACAGTCAGAATGAGGGAGTCAGAATGAGGAAGTCAGAATGAGGGAGTGAGAATGAGGGAGAGTCGGAATGAGGGACAGTCAGAATGAGGGAGTGAGAATGAGGGAGTCAGAAAGAGGGAGTCAGAATGATGGAGTCAAAATGAGGGAGTCAGAATGAGGGAGTGAGAATGAGGGACAGTGAGAATGAGGGAGAGTCAGAATGAGGGACAGTCAGAATGAGGGAGTCAGAATGAGGGAGTCAGAATGAGGGAGTGAGAATGAGGGAGAGTCGGAATGAGGGACAGTCAGAATGAGGGAGTGAGAATGAGGGAGTCAGAAAGAGGGAGTCAGAATGAGGGAGTCAAAATGAGGCAGTCAGAATGAGGGAGTGAGAATGAGGGACAGTCAGAACGAGGGCGAGTCAGAATGAGGGAGTCAGAATGAGGGAGTCAGAATGAGGGAGTCAGAATGAGGGAGAGTCAGAATGAGGGAGAGAGAATGAGGGAGTCAGAATGAGGGAGAGTCAGAATGAGGGAGTGAGAATGAGGGAGAGAGAATGAGGGAGTGTCAGAATGAGGAAGTGAGAATGAGGGAGTGAGAATGCGGGAGTGAGAATGAGGGAGTTAGAATGAGGGAGTGAGAATGAGGGAGTGAGAATGAGGGACAGTCAGAATGAGGGACAGTCAGAATGAGGGAGTCAGAATGAGGGAGTCAGAATGAGGGAGTGTCAGAATGAGGGAGTGAGAATGAGGGAGTGAGAATGAGGGAGTGAGAATGAGGGAGTTAGAATGAGGGAGTTAGAATGAGGGAGTCAGAATGAGGGAGTCAGAATGAGGGACAGTCAGAATGAGGGAATCAGAATGAGGGAGTCAGAATGAGGGAGTGTCAGAATGAGGGAGTGAGAATGAGGGAGTGAGAATGAGGGAGTGTGAATGAGGGAGTGAGGATGAGGGAGTTAGAATGAGGGAGTGAGAATGAGGGAGTCAGAATGAGGGAGTGAGAATGAGGGAGTGTCAGAATGAGGGAGTGGGAATGAGGGAGCGAGAATGAGGGAGTGAGAATGAGGGAGTGAGAATGAGGGAGTCAGAATGAGGGAGAGTAAGAATGAGGGAGTCAGAATGAGGGAGTGAGAATGAGGGAGTTAGAATGAGGGAGTGAGAATGAGGGAGTGAGAATGAGGGAGTGAGAATGAGGGAGTCAGAATGAGGGAGTCAGAATGAGGGAGTCAGAATGAGGGAGTCAGAATGAGGGAGTGAGAATGAGGGAGAGTCAGAATGAGGGACAGTCAGAATGAGGGAGTCAGAATGAGGGATTCAGAATGAGGGAGTGAGAATGAGGGAGAGTCGGAATGAGGGACAGTCAGAATGAGGGAGTGAGAATGAGGGAATCAGAAAGAGGGAGTCAGAATGAGGGAGTCAAAATGAGGGAGTCAGAATGAGGGAGTGAGAATGAGGGACAGTCAGAACGAGGGAGGGTCAGAATGAGGGAGTCAGAATGAGGGAGTCAGAATGAGGGAGTCAGAATGAGGGAGAGTCAGAATGAGGGAGAGAGAATGAGGGACAGTCAGAATGAGGGAGAGTCAGAATGAGGGAGTGAGAATGAGGGAGTGAGAATGAGGGACAGTCATAATGAGGGACAGTCAGAATGAGGGAATGAGAATGAGGGACAGACAGAATGAGGGAGTGAGAATGAGGGACAGTCAGAATGAGGGAGAGTCAGAATGAGGGACAGTCAGAATGAGGGAGAGTCAGAATGAGGGCGTGAGAATGAGGGACAGTCAGAATGAGGGAGAGTCAGAATGAGGGAGTCAGAATGAGGGAGAGTCAGAATGAGGGAGTGAGAATGAGGGAGTGAGAATTAGGGAGTGAGAATGAGGGAGTCAGAATGAGGGAGTGAGAATGAGGGGGTGAGAATGAGGGAGTCAGAATGAGGGAGTCAGAATGAGGGAGTCAGAATGAGGGAGAGTCAGAATGAGGGAGTGAGAATGAGGGACAGTCAGAATGAGGGAGTCAGAATGAGGGAGTGAGAATGAGGAACAGTCAGAATGAGGGAGTCAGAATGAGGGAGTCAGAATGAGGGAGAGTCAGAATGAGGGAGTCAGAATGAGGGAGAGTCAGAATGAGGGAGTGAGAGAGTGAGAATGAGAGAGTGAGAATGAGGGAGTCAGAATGAGGGAGTGAGAATGAGGGAGTCAGAATGAGGGACAGTCAGAATGAGGGAGTCAGAATGAGGGAGTCAGAATGAGGGAGTGAGAATGAGGGAGTGAGAATGAGGGAGTCAGAATGGGGGACAGTCAGAATGAGGGAGTCAGAATGAGGGAGTCAGAATGAGGGAGTCAGAATGAGGGAGTCAGAATGAGGGAGTGAAAATGAGGGAGTGAGAATGAGGGAGTGAGAATAAGGGAGTTAGAATGAGGGAGTCAGAATGAGGGAGTGAGAATGAGGGAGTCAGAAAGAGGGAGTGAGAATGAGGGAGTCAGAATGAGGGAGAGTCAGAATGAGGGAGTCAGAATGAGGGAGGGAGAATGAGGGAGTTAGAATGAGGGAGTTAGAATGAGGGAGTGAGAATGAGGGAGTGAGAATGAGGGAGTGAGAATGAGGGAGTGAGAATGAGGGAGTCAGAATGAGGGAGTGAGAATGAGGGAGTGAGAATGAGGGAGAGTCAGAATGAGGGAGTGAGAATGAGGGAGTCAGAATGAGGGAGTGAGAATGAGGGAGAGTCAGAATGAGGGAGTGAGAATGAGGGAGTGAGAATGAGGGAGTCAGAATGAGGGAGTCAGAATGAGGGAGTGAGAATGAGGGACAGTCAGAATGAGGGAGAGTCAGAATGAGGGAGTGAGAATGAGGGAGTGTGAATGAGGGACAGTCAGAATGAGGGAGAGTCATAATGAGGGAGTGAGAATGAGGGACAGACAGAATGAGGGAGTGAGAATGAGGGAGTCAGAATGAGGGAGTGAGAATGAGGGAGAGTCGGAATGAGGGACAGTCAGAATGAGGGAGTGAGAATGAGGGAGTCAGAATGAGGGAGTCAGAATGAGGGAGTCAGAATGAGGGAGTGAGAATGAGGGATAGTCAGAACGAGGGAGAGTCAGAATGAGGGAGACAGAATGAGGGAGTCAGAATGAGGGACAGTCAGAATGAGGGAGTGAGAATGAGGGACAGTCAGAATGAGGGAGAGTCAGAATGAGGGACAGTCAGAATGAGGGAGAGTCAGAATGAGGGAGTTAGAATGAGGGAGAGTCAGAATGAGGGAGTGAGAATGAGGAGTGAGAATTATGGAGTGAGAATGAGGGAGTCAGAATGAGGGAGTGAGAATGAGGGAGTGAGAATGAGGGAGTGAGAATGAGGGAGTGAGAATGAGGGAGTCAGAATGAGGGAGTCAGAATGAGGGAGAGTCAGAATGAGGGAGTGAGAATGAGGGACAGTCAGAATGAGGGAGAGTCAGAATGAGGGAGTGAGAATGAGGGTTAGTCAGAATGAGGGAGTGAGAATGAGGGAGAGTCAGAATGAGGGAGAGTCAGAATGAGTGAGTCAGAATGAGGGAGTCAGAATGAGGGAGTCAGAATGAGGGAGAGACAGAATGAGGGAGTCAGAATGAGGGAGTGAGAATGAGGGAGAGTCAGAATGAGGGAGTGAGAATGAGGGAGTGAGAATGAGGGAGTGAGAATGAGGGAGTTAGAATGAGGGAGTGAGAATGAGGGAGTCAGAATGAGGGACAGTCAGAATGAGGGAGTCAGAATGAGGGAGTCAGAATGAGGGAGTCAGAATGAGCAGTGTCAGAATGAGGGAGTGAGAATGAGGGAGTGAGAATGAGGGAGTGAGAATGAGGGAGTGAGAATGAGGGAGTTAGAATGAGGGAGTCAGAATGAGGGAGTGAGAATGAGGGAGTGAGAATGAGGGAGTCAGAATGAGGGAGTCAGAATGAGGGAGTGAGAATGAGGGACAGTCAGAATGAGGGAGAGTCAGAATGAGGGAGTGAGAATGAGGGACAGTCAGAATGAGGGAGTGAGAATGAGGGACAGTCAGAATGAGGGAGAGTCAGAATGAGGGAGTCAGAATGAGGGAGAGTCAGAATGAGGGAGTGAGACTGAAGGAGTGAGAATTAGGGAGTGAGAATGAGGGTGTCAGAATGAGGGAGTCAGAATAAGGGAGTGAGAATGAGGGAGTGAGAATGAGGGAGTGAGAATGAGGGAGTGAGAATGAGGGAGAGTCAGAATGAGGGAGTGAGAATGAGGGACAGTCAGAATGAGGGAGAGTCAGAATGAGGGAGTGAGAATGAGGGACAGTCAGAATGAGGGAGTGAGAATGAGGGAGAGACAGAATGAGGGAGAGTCAGAATGAGGGAGTCAGAATGAGGGAGTCAGAATGAGGGAGAGTCAGAATGAGGGAGTCAGAATGAGGGAGTGAGAATGAGGGACAGTCAGAATGAGGGAGAGTCAGAATGAGGGAGTGAGAATGAGGGAGTGAGAATGAGGGACAGTCAGAATGAGGGAGAGTCAGAATGAGGGAGTGAGAATGAAGGACAGTCAGAATGAGGGTGTGAGAATGATGGACAGTCAGAATGAGGGAGAGTCAGAATGAGGGAGAGTCAGAATGAGGGAGTGAGAATGAGGGACAGTCAGAATCAGGGAGAGTCAGAATGAGAGAGTGAGAATGAGGGAGAGTCAGAATGAGGGAGTGAGAATGAGGGAGTGAGAATGAGGGAGTGAGAATGAGGGAGTGAGATTGAGGGAGTGAGAATGAGGGAGTCAGAATGAGGGAGTCAGATTGAGGGAGAGTCAGAATGAGGGAGTGAGAATGAGGGACAGTCAGAATGAGGGAGAGTCAGAATGAGGGAGTGAGAATGAGGAACAGTCAGAATGAGGGAGTCAGAATGAGGGAGTGAGAATGAGGGACAGTCAGAATGAGGGAGAGTCAGAATGAGGGAGTGAGAATGAGGGAGTGAGAATGAGGGAGTGAGAATGAGGGACAGTCAGAATGAGGGAGAGTCAGAATGAGGGAGTGAGAATGAAGGACAGTCAGAATGAGGGTGTGAGAATGAGGGACAGTCAGAATGAGGGACAGTTAGAATGAGGGAGTCAGAATGAGGGAGAGTCAGAATGAGGGAGTGAGAATGAGGGAGTCAGAATGAGGGACAGTCAGAATGAGGGAGTCAGAATGAGGGAGAGTCAGAATGAGGGAGTGAGAATGAGGGAGTGTCAGAATGAGTGAGTGAGAATGAGGGAGTGAGAATGAGGGAGTGAGAATGAGGGAGTGAGAATGAGGGAGTCAGAATGAGGGAGTCAGAATGAGGGAGTCAGAATGAGGGAGAGTCAGAATGAGGGAGTGAGAATGAGGGACAGTCAGAATGAGGGAGAGTGAGAATGAGGGAGTGAGAATGAGGGACAGTCAGAATGAGGGAGTGAGAAGGAGGGAGAGTCAGAATGAGGGAGAGTCAGAATGAGGGCGTCAGAATGAGGGAGTCAGAATGAGGGAGTCAGAATGAGGGAGAGTCAGAATGAGGGAGTCAGAATGAGGGAGTCAGAATGAGGGAGAGTCAGAATGAGGGAGTGAGAATGAGGGAGTGAGAATGAGGGAGTGAGAATGAGGGAGTCAGAATGAGGGAGTCAGAATGAGGGAGTCAGAATGAGGGAGTGAGAATGAGAGAGAGTCAGAATGAGGGACAGTCAGAATGAGGGAGTCAGAATGAGGGAGTCAGAATGAGGGAGTGAGAATGAGGGAGAGTCGGATGAGGGACAGTCAGAATGAGGGAGTGAGAATGAGGGAGTCAGAAAGAGGGAGTCAGAATGAGCGAGTCAAAATGAGGGAGTCAGAATGAGGGAGTCAGAATGAGGGAGAGTCAGAATGAGGGAGAGAGAATGAGGGACAGTCAGAATGAGGGAGAGTCAGAATGAGGGAGTGAGAATGAGGGAGTGAGAATGAGGGACAGTCATAATGAGGGAGAGTCAGAATGAGGGAATGAGAATGAGGGACAGACAGAATGAGGGAGTGAGAATGAGGGACAGTCAGAATGAGGGAGAGTCAGAATGAGGGAGTGAGAATGAGGGACAGTCAGAATGAGGGAGAGTCAGAATGAGGGAGTCAGAATGAGGGAGACTCAGAATGAGGGAGTGAGAATGAGGGAGTGAGACTTAGGGAGTGAGAATGAGGGAGTCAGAATGAGGGAGTGAGAATGAGGGGGTGAGAATGAGGGAGTCAGAATGAGGGAGTCAGAATGAGGGAGTCAGAATGAGGGAGAGTCAGAATGAGGGAGTGAGAATGAGGGACAGTCAGAATGAGGGAGAGTCAGAATGAGGGAGTGAGAATGAGGAACAGTCAGAATGAGGGAGTCAGAATGAGGGAGTCAGAATGAGGGAGAGTCAGAATGAGGGAGTCAGAATGAGGGAGAGTCAGAATGAGGGAGTGAGAGAGTGAGAATGAGAGAGTGAGAATGAGGGAGTCAGAATGAGGGAGTGAGAATGAGGGAGTCAGAATGAGGGACAGTCAGAATGAGGGAGTCAGAATGAGGGAGTCAGAATGAGGGAGTGAGAATGAGGGAGTGAGAATGAGGGAGTCAGAATGAGGGACAGACATAATGATGCAGTCAGAATGAGGGAGTCAGAATGAGGGAGTCAGAATGAGGGAGTGAAAATGAGGGAGTGAGAATGAGGGAGTGAGAATGAGGGAGTGAGAATAAGGGAGTTAGAATGAGGGAGTCAGAATGAGGGAGTGAGAATGAGGGAGTCAGAAAGAGGGAGTGAGAATGAGGGAGTCAGAATGAGGGAGAGTCAGAATGAGGGAGTCAGAATGAGGGAGGGAGAATGAGGGAGTTAGAATGAGGGAGTTAGAATGAGGGAGTGAGAATGAGGGAGTGAGAATGAGGGAGTGAGAATGAGGGAGTGAGAATGAGGGAGTCAGAATGAGGGAGTGAGAATGAGGGAGTGAGAATGAGGGAGAGTCAGAATGAGGGAGTGAGAATGAGGGAGTCAGAATGAGGGAGTGAGAATGAGGGAGAGTCAGAATGAGGGAGTGAGAATGAGGGAGTGAGAATGAGGGAGTCAGAATGAGGGAGTCAGAATGAGGGAGTGAGAATGAGGGACAGTCAGAATGAGGGAGAGTCAGAATGAGGGAGTCAGAATGAGGGAGTGAGAATGAGGGACAGTCAGAATGAGGGAGAGTCATAATGAGGGAGTGAGAATGAGGGACAGACAGAATGAGGGAGTGAGAATGAGGGACAGTCAGAATGAGGGAGTGAGAATGAGGGAGAGTCGGAATGAGGGACAGTCAGAATGAGGGAGTGAGAATGAGGGAGTCAGAATGAGGGAGTCAGAATGAGGGAGTCAGAATGAGGGAGTGAGAATGAGGGATAGTCAGAACGAGGGAGAGTCAGAATGAGGGAGTCAGAATGAGGGAGTCAGAATGAGGGACAGTCAGAATGAGGGAGTGAGAATGAGGGACAGTCAGAATGAGGGAGAGTCAGAATGAGGGACAGTCAGAATGAGAGAGAGTCAGAATGAGGGAGTGAGAATGAGGGACAGTCAGAATGAGGGAGAGTCAGAATGAGGGAGTTAGAATGAGGGAGAGTCAGAATGAGGGAGTGAGAATGAGGAGTGAAAATTAGGGAGTGAGAATGAGGGAGTCAGAATGAGGGAGTGAGAATGAGGGAGTGAGAATGAGGGAGTGAGAATGAGGGAGTGAGAATGAGGGAGTGAGAATGAGGGAGTCAGAATGAGGGAGAGTCAGAATGAGGGAGTGAGAATGAGGGACAGTCAGAACGAGGGAGAGTCAGAATGAGGGAGTGAGAATGAGGGACAGTCAGAATGAGGGAGCGAGAATGAGGGAGAGTCAGAATGAGGGAGAGTCAGAATGAGGGAGTCAGAATGAGGGAGTCAGAATGAGGGAGTCAGAATGAGGGAGAGACAGAATGAGGGAGTCAGAATGAGGGAGTCAGAATGAGGGAGAGTCAGAATGAGGGAGTGAGAATGAGGGAGTGAGAATGAGGGAGTGAGAATGAGGGAGTTAGAATGAGGGAGTGAGAATGAGGGAGTCAGAATGAGGGACAGTCAGAATGAGGGAGTCAGAATGAGGGAGTCAGAATGAGGGAGTCAGAATGAGCAGTGTCAGAATGAGGGAGTGAGAATGAGGGAGTGAGAATGAGGGAGTGAGAATGAGGGAGTGAGAATGAGGGAGTCAGAATGAGGGAGTGAGAATAAGGGAGTGAGAATGAGGGAGTCAGAATGAGGAAGTCAGAATGAGGGAGTGAGAATAAGGGACAGTCAGAATGAGGGAGAGTCAGAATGAGGGAGTGAGAATGAGGGAGTGAGAATGAGGGACAGTCAGAATGAGGGAGAGTCAGATTGAGGGAGTGAGAATGAGCGACAATCAGAATGAGGGAGTGAGAATGAGGGACAGTCAGAATGAGGGAGTGAGAATGAGGGAGAGTCGGAATGAGGGACAGTCAGAATGAGGGAGTGAGAATGAGGGAGTGAGAATGAGGGAGTCAGAATGAGGGCGTGAGAATGAGGGATAGTCAGAACGAGGGAGAGTCAGAATGAGGGAGTCAGAATGAGGGAGTCAGAATGAGGGACAGTCAGAATGAGCGAGTGAGAATGAGGGACAGTCAGAATGAGGGAGAGTCAGAATGAGGGACAGTCAGAATGAGGGAGAGTCAGAATGAGGGAGTGAGAATGAGGGACAGTCAGAATGAGGGAGAGTCAGAATGAGGGAGTCAGAATGAGGGAGAGTCAGAATGAGGGAGTGAGACTGAAGGAGTGAGAATTAGGGAGTGAGAATGAGGGTGTCAGAATGAGGGAGTCAGAATGAGGGAGTGAGAATGAGGGAGTGAGAATGAGGGAGTCAGAATGAGGGAGTGAGAATGAGGGAGAGTCAGAATGAGGGAGTGAGAATGAGGGACAGTCAGAATGAGGGAGAGTCAGAATGAGGGAGTTAGAATGAGGGACAGTCAGAATGAGGGAGTGAGAATGAGGGATAGTCAGAATGAGAGAGAGTCAGAATGAGGGAGTTAGAATGAGGGAGTCAGAATGAGGGAGAGTCAGAATGAGGGAGTCAGAATGAGGGAGTGAGAATGAGGGACAGTCAGAATGAGGGAGAGTCAGAATGAGGGAGTGAGAATGAGGGAGTGAGAATGAGGGACAGTCAGAATGAGGGAGAGTCAGAATGAGGGAGTGAGAATGAAGGACAGTCAGAATGAGGGTGTGAGAATGATGGACAGTCAGAATGAGGGAGAGTCAGAATGAGGGAGAGTCAGAATGAGGGAGTGAGAATGAGGGACAGTCAGAATCAGGGAGAGTCAGAATGAGAGAGTGAGAATGAGGGAGAGTCAGAATGAGGGAGTGAGAATGAGGGAGTGAGAATGAGGGAGTGAGAATGAGGGAGTGAGAATGAGGGAGTGAGAATGAGGGAGTGAGAATGAGGGAGTCAGATTGAGGGAGAGTCAGAATGAGGGAGTGAGAATGAGGGACAGTCAGAATGAGGGAGAGTCAGAATGAGGGAGTGAGAATGAGGGACAGTCAGAATGAGGGAGTCAGAATGAGGGAGTGAGAATGAGGGACAGTCAGAATGAGGGAGAGTCAGAATGAGGGAGTGAGAATGAGGGAGTGAGAATGAGGGACAGTCAGAATGAGGGAGAGTCAGAATGAGGGAGTGAGAATGAAGGACAGTCAGAATGAGGGTGTGAGAATGAGGGACAGTCAGAATGAGGGACAGTCAGAATGAGGGAGTCAGAATGAGGGAGAGTCAGAATGAGGGAGTGAGAATGAGGGAGTCAGAATGAGGGACAGTCAGAATGAGGGAGTCAGAATGAGGGAGAGTCAGAATGAGGGAGTGAGAATGAGGGAGTGTCAGAATGAGTGAGTGAGAATGAGGGAGTGAGAATGAGGGAGTGAGAATGAGGGAGTGAGAATGAGGGAGTCAGAATGAGGGAGTCAGAATGAGGGAGTCAGAATGAGGGAGAGTCAGAATGAGGGAGTGAGAATGAGGGACAGTCAGAATGAGGGAGAGTCAGAATGAGGGAGTGAGAATGAGGGACAGTCAGAATGAGGGAGTGAGAATGAGGGAGAGTCAGAATGAGGGAGAGTCAGAATGAGGGAGTCAGAATGAGGGAGTCAGAATGAGGGAGTCAGAATGAGGGAGAGTCAGAATGAGGGAGTCAGAATGAGGGAGTCAGAATGAGGGAGAGTCAGAATGAGGGAGTGAGAATGAGGGAGTGAGAATGAGGGAGTGAGAATGAGGGAGTGAGAATGAGGGACAGTCAGAATGAGGGAGTCAGAATGAGGGAGTCAGAATGAGGGAGTGTCAGAATGAGGGAGTGAGAATGAGGGAGTGAGAATGAGGGAGTGAGAATGAGGGAGAGTCAGAATGAGGGAGTGAGAATGAGGGAGTGAGAATGAGGGAGTGAGAATGAGGGAGTTAGAATGAGGGAGTGAGAATGAGGGAGTCAGAATGAGGGACAGTCAGAATGAGGGAGTCAGAATGAGGGAGTCAGAATGAGGGAGTCAGAATGAGGGAGTCAGAATGAGCAGTGTCAGAATGAGGGAGTGAGAATGAGGGAGTGAGAATGAGGGAGTGAGAATGAGGGAGTGAGAATGAGGGAGTTAGAATGAGGGAGTCAGAATGAGGGAGTGAGAATGAGGGAGTGAGAATGAGGGAGTCAGAATGAGGGAGTCAGAATGAGGGAGTCAGAATGAGGGACAGTCAGAATGAGGGAGAGTCAGAATGAGGGAGTAAGAATGAGGGAGTGAGAATGAGGGACAGTCAGAATGAGGGAGAGTCAGAATGAGGGAGTGAGAATGAGGGACAATCAGAATGAGGGAGTGAGAAGGAGGAACAGTCAGAATGAGGGAGTGAGAATGAGGGAGAGTCGGAATGAGGGACAGTCAGAATGAGGGAGTGAGAATGAGGGAGTGAGAATGAGGGAGTCAGAATGAGGGCGTGAGAATGAGGGATAGTCAGAACGAGGGAGAGTCAGAATGAGGGAGTCAGAATGAGGGATTCAGAATGAGGGACAGTCAGAATGAGGGAGTGAGAATGAGGGACAGTCAGAATGAGGGAGAGTCAGAATGAGGGACAGTCAGAATGAGGGAGAGTCAGAATGAGGGAGTGAGAATGAGGGACAGTCAGAATGAGGGAGAGTCAGAATGAGGGAGTCAGAATGAGGGAGAGTCAGAATGAGGGAGTGAGACTGAAGGAGTGAGAATTAGGGAGTGAGAATGAGGGCGTCAGAATGAGGGAGTCAGAATGAGGGAGTGAGAATGAGGGAGTGAGAATGAGGGAGTGAGAATGAGGGAGTGAGAATGAGGGAGAGTCAGAATGAGGGAGTGAGAATGAGGGACAGTCAGAATGAGGGAGTGAGAATGAGGGAGAGTCAGAATGAGGGAGAGTCAGAATGAGGGAGTCAGAATGAGGGAGTCAGAATGAGGGAGAGTCAGAATGAGGGAGTCAGAATGAGGGAGTGAGAATGAGGGACAGTCAGAATGAGGGAGAGTCAGAATGAGGGAGTGAGAATGAGGGAGTGAGAATGAGGGACAGTCAGAATGAGGGAGAGTCAGAATGAGGGAGTGAGAATGAAGGACAGTCAGAAGGAGGGTGTGAGAATGATGGACAGTCAGAATGAGAGAGGGTCAGAATGAGGGAGTGAGAATGAGGGAGAGTCAGAATGAGGGAGTGAGAATGAGGGAGTGAGAATGAGGGAGTGAGAATGAGGGAGTGAGAATGAGGGAGTGAGAATGAGGGAGTGAGAATGAGGGAGTCAGAATGAGGGAGTCAGATTGAGGGAGAGTCAGAATGAGGGAGTGAGAATGAGGGACAGTCAGAATCAGGGAGAGTCAGAATGAGGGAGTGAGAATGAGGGAGAGTCAGAATGAGGGAGTGAGAATGAGGGAGTGAGAATGAGGGAGTGAGAATGAGGGAGTGAGAATGAGGGAGTGAGAATGAGGGAGTGAGAATGAGGGAGTCAGAATGAGGGAGTCAGATTGAGGGAGAGTCAGAATGAGGGAGTGAGAATGAGGGACAGTCAGAATGAGGGAGAGTCAGAATGAGGGAGTGAGAATGAGGGACAGTCAGAATGAGGGAGTCAGAATGAGGGAGTGAGAATGAGGGACAGTCAGAATGAGGGAGAGTCAGAATGAGGGAGTGAGAATGAGGGAGTGAGAATGAGGGACAGTCAGAATGAGGGAGTGAGAATGAAGGACAGTCAGAATGAGGGTGTGAGAATGAGGGACAGTCAGAATGAGGGACAGTCAGAATGAGGGAGTCAGAATGAGGGAGAGTCAGAATGAGGGAGTGAGAATGACGGAGTCAGAATGAGGGACAGTCAGAATGAGGGAGTCAGAATGAGGGAGAGTCAGAATGAGGGAGTGAGAATGAGGGAGTGTCAGAATGAGTGAGTGAGAATGAGGGAGTGAGAATGAGGGAGTGAGAATGAGGGAGTGAGAATGAGGGAGTGAGAATGAGGGAGTCAGAATGAGGGAGTCAGAATGAGGGAGAGTCAGAATGAGGGAGTGAGAATGAGGGACAGTCAGAATGAGGGAGAGTCAGAATGAGGGAGTGAGAATGAGGGACAGTCAGAATGAGGGAGTGAGAATGAGGGAGAGTCAGAATGAGGGAGAGTCAGAATGAGGGAGTCAGAATGAGGGAGTCAGAATGAGGGAGTCAGAATGAGGGAGAGTCAGAATGAGGGAGTCAGAATGAGGGAGTCAGAATGAGGGAGAGTCAGAATGAGGGAGTGAGAATGAGGGAGTGAGAATGAGGGAGTCAGAATGAGGGAGTCAGAATGAGGGACAGTCAGAATGAGGGAGTCAGAATGAGGGAGTGTCAGAATGAGGGAGTGAGAATGAGGGAGTGAGAATGAGGGAGTGAGAATGAGGGAGTGAGAATGAGGGAGTTAGAATGAGGGAGTCAGAATGAGGGAGTGAGAATGAGGGAGTCAGAATGAGGGACAGTCAGAATGAGGGAGTGAGAATGAGGGACAGTCAGAATGAGGGAGAGTCAGAATGAGGGAGTGAGAATGAGGGAGTGAGAATGAGGGACAGTCAGAATGAGGGAGAGTCAGAATGAGGGAGTGACAATGAGGGACAGTCAGAATGAGGGAGTGAGAATGAGGGACAGTCAGAATGAGAGAGTGAGAATGAGGGAGAGTCGGAATGAGGGACAGTCAGAATGAGGGAGTGAGAATGAGGGACAGTCAGAATGAGGGAGTGAGAATGAGGGACAGTCAGAATGAGGGAGAGTCAGAATGAGGGACAGTCAGAATGAGGGAGAGTCAGAATGAGGGAGTGAGAATGAGGGACAGTCAGAATGAGGGAGAGTCAGAATGAGGGAGTCAGAATGAGGGAGAGTCAGAATGAGGGAGTGAGAATGAAGGAGTGAGAATTAGGGAGTGAGAATGAGGGAGTCAGAATGAGGGAGTGAGAATGAGGGAGTGAGAATGAGGGAGTGAGAATGAGGGAGTGAGAATGAGGGAGTGAGAATGAGGGAGAGTCAGAATGAGGGAGTGAGAATGAGGGACAGTCAGAAAGAGGGAGAGTCAGAATGAGGGAGTGAGAATGAGGGACAGTCAGAATGAGGGAGTGAGAATGAGGGAGAGTCAGAATGAGGGAGAGTCAGAATGAGGGAGTCAGAATGAGGGAGTCAGAATGAGGGAGAGTCAGAATGAGGGAGTCAGAATGAGGGAGAGTCAGAATGAGGGAGAGTCAGAATGAGGGAGTGAGAATGAGGGAGTGAGAATGAGGGAGTGAGAATGAGGGAGTTAGAATGAGGGAGTGAGAAGGAGGGAGTCAGAATGAGGGACAGTCAGAATGAGGGAGTCAGAATGAGGGAGTCAGAATGAGGGAGTGTCAGAATGAGGGAGTGAGAATGAGGCAGTGAGAATGAGGGAGTGAGAATGAGGGAGTGAGAATGAGGGAGTTAGAATGAGGGAGTCAGAATGAGGGAGTGAGAATGAGGGAGTCAGAATGAGGGAGTGAGAATGAGGGAGTGTCAGAATGAGGGAGCGAGAATGAGGGAGTGAGAATGAGGGAGTGAGAATGAGGGAGGGAGAATGAGGGAGTTAGAATAAGGGAGTGAGAATGAGGGAGTCAGAATGAGGGAGTCAGAATGAAGGAGTCAGAATGAGGGAATCAGCATGAGGGAGTGAGAATGAGGGAGTGAGAATGAGGGAGAGTCAGAATGAGGGAGTGAGAATGAGGGAGTGAGAATGAGGGAGTGAGAATGAGGGAGTCAGAATGAGGGAGTCAGAATGAGGGAGTCAGAATGAGGGAGTCAGAATGAGGGAGTCAGAATGAGGGACAGTCAGAATGAGGGAGTGAGAATGAGGGACAGTCAGAATGAGGGAGAGTCAGAATGAGGGAGTGAGAATGAGGGAGTGAGAATGAGGGACAGTCAGAATGAGGGAGAGTCAGAATGAGGGAGTGAGAATGAGGGACAGTCAGAATGAGGGAGTGAGAATGAGGGACAGTCAGAATGAGAGAGTGAGAATGAGGGACAGTCGGAATGAGGGACAATCAGAATGAGGGAGTGAGAATGAGGGACAGTCAGAATGAGGGAGTGAGAATGAGGGACAGTCAGAATGAGGGAGAGTCAGAATGAGGGACAGTCAGAATGAGGGAGAGTCAGAATGAGGGAGTGAGAATGAGGGACAGTCAGAATGAGGGAGAGTCAGAATGAGGGAGTCAGAATGAGGGAGTGAGAATGAAGGAGTGAGAATTAGGGAGTGAGAATGAGGGAGTCAGAATGAGGGAGTGAGAATGAGGGAGTGAGAATGAGGGACAGTCAGAATGAGGGAGAGTCAGAATGAGGCAGTGAGAATGAGGGAGTCAGAATGAGGGAGTGAGAATGAGGGAGAGTCAGAATGAGGGAGAGTCAGAATGAGGGAGTCAGAATGAGGGAGTCAGAATGAGGGAGTCAGAATGAGGGAGAGTCAGAATGAGGGAGTCAGAATGAGGGAGAGTCAGAATGAGGGAGTCAGAATGAGGGAGAGTCAGAATGAGGGAGAGTCAGAATGAGGGAGTGAGAATGAGCGAGTGAGAATGAGGGAGTGAGAATGAGGGAGTTAGAATGAGGGAGTGAGAAGGAGGGAGTCAGAATGAGGGACAGTCAGAATGAGGGAGTCAGAATGAGGGAGTCAGAATGAGGGAGTCAGAATGAGGGAGTGTCAGAATGAGGGAGTGAGAATGAGGCAGTGAGAATGAGGGAGTGAGAATGAGGGAGTGAGAATGAGGGAGTTAGAATGAGGGAGTCAGAATGAGGGAGTTAGAATGAGGGAGTCAGAATGAGGGAGTGAGAATGAGGGAGTGTCAGAATGAGGGAGCGAGAATGAGGGAGTGAGAATGATGGAGTGAGAATGAGGGAGTCAGAATGAGGGAGAGTCAGAATGAGGTAGTCAGAATGAGGGAGGGAGAATGAGGGAGTTAGAATAAGGGAGTGAGAATGAGTGAGTCAGAATGAGGGAGTCAGAATGAGGGAGTCAGAATGAGGGAGTCAGCATGAGGGAGTGAGAATGATGGAGTGAGAATGAGGGAGAGTCAGAATGAGGGAGTGAGAATGAGGGAGTCAGAATGAGGGAGTGAGAATGAGGGAGAGTCAGAATGAGGGAGAGTCAGAATGAGGGAGTGAGAATGAGGGAGTCAGAATGAGGGAGTCAGAATGAGGGAGTGAGAATGAGGGACAGTCAGAATGAGGGAGTGTCAGAATGAGGGAGTGAGAATGAGGGAGTGAGAATGAGGGACAGTCAGAATGAGGGAGAGTCAGAATGAGGGAGTGAGAATGAAGGACAGTCAGAATGAGGGTGTGAGAATGAGGGACAGTCAGAATGAGGGAGAGTCAGAATGAGGGACAGTCAGAATGAGGGAGAGTCAGAATGAGGGAGTGAGAATGAGTGAGAGTCAGAATGAGGGAGTGAGAATGAGGGAGTGAGAATGAGGAAGTGAGAATGAGGGAGTGAGAATGAGGGAGTGAGAATGAGGGAGTGAGAATGAGGGAGTGAGAATGAGGGAGAGTCAGAATGAGGGAGTGAGAATGAGGGACAGTCAGAATGAGGGAGAGTCAGAATGAGGGAGTGAGAATGAGGGACAGTCAGAATGAGGGAGTGAGAATGAGGGACAGTCAGAATGAGGGAGTCAGAATGAGGGAGTGAGAATGAGGGAGAGTCAGAATGAGGGAGTCAGAATGAGGGAGAGTCAGAATGAGGGATAGAGAATGAGGGAGTGAGAATGAGGGAGTGAGAATGAGGGAGTGAGAATGAGGGTGTCAGAATGAGGGACAGTCAGAATGAGGGAGTCAGAATGAGGGAGAGTCAGAATGAGGGAGTGAGAATGAGGGAGTCAGAATGAGGGACAGTCAGAATGAGGGAGTCAGAATGAGGGAGAGTCAGAATGAGGGAGTGAGAATGAGGGAGTGTCAGAATGAGTGAGTGAGAATGAGGGAGTGAGAATGAGGGAGTGAGAATGAGGGAGAGTCAGAATGAGGGAGTGAGAATGAGGGAGTCAGAATGAGGGAGAGTCAGAATGAGGGAGTGAGAATGAGGGAGTGAGAATGAGGGAGTGAGAATGAGGGAGAGTCAGAATGAGGGAGTGAGAATGAGGGAGTGAGAATGAGGGAGTCAGAATGAGGGAGTCAGAATTAGGGAGAGTCAGAATGAGGGAGTCAAAATGAGGGAGAGTCAGAATGAGGGAGTCAGAATGAGGGAGTCAGAATGAGGAAGTCAGAATGAGGGAGTGTCAGAATGAGGGAGTGTCAGAATGAGGGAGTGAGAATGAGGGACTCAGAATGAGGGAGAGTCAGAATGAGGGAGTGAGAATGAGGGAGTCAGAATGAGTGAGAGTCAGAATGAGGGAGTGAGAATGAGGGAGAGTCAGAATGAGGTAGTGAGAATGAGGGAGAGTCAGATTGAGGGAGTCAGAATGAGGGAGTGAGAATGACGGAGTGAGAATGAGGGACAGTCAGAATGAGGGAGTGAGAATGAGGGAGTGAGAATGAGGGAGTGAGAATGAGGGACAGTCAGAATGAGGGACAGTGAGAATGAGGGAGTGAGAATGATTGAGTGAGAATGAGGGAGTGATAATGAGGGAGTGAGAATGAGGGAGTGTCAGAATGAGGGAGTGAGAATGAGGAAGTGAGAATGAGGGAGTGAGAATGAGGGAGTGAGAATGAGGGAGTGAGAATGAGGGACTGTCAGAATGAGGGAGTCAGAATGAGGGAGTCAGAATGAGGGAGTCAGAATGAGGGACAGTCAGAATGAGGGAGAGTCAGATTGAGGGAGTGAGAATGAGGGAATTAAAATGAGGGAGTCAGAATGAGGGAGTCAGAATGAGGGACAGTCAGAATGAGGGACAGTCAGATTGAGGGAGAGTCGGAATGAGGGAGAGTGAGGATGAGGGCGAGTCGGGATCAGGGAGAGTGGGGATGAGATGAGTGAGGATGAGGGAGAGTGAGGATGAGGGAGAGTGAGGGTGAGCGAGAGTGAGGCTGAGGGAGAGTGAGGCTGAGGGAGAGTGAGGCTGAGGGAGAGTGAGGCTGAGGGAAAGTCGGGGTGAGGGTCAGGTAGAGTGAGGGAGAGGGAGAGTGAGGATGATGGTGAGGGAGAGTGAGAGTGAGGGAGAGTGAGGGTGAGGGAGAGTGAGGGTGAGGGAGGATGAGGGAGAGTGAGGGTGAGGGAGAGTGAGGCTGAAGGAAAGTCGGGGTGAGGGTCAGTGAGGGTGAGGGTGAGGGAGAGTGAGGATGAGGGTGAGGGAGAGTGAGAGTGAGGGAGAGTGAGGGTGAGGGAGAGTGAGGCTGAGGGAGAGTGAGGATGAGGGAGAGTGAGGTTGAGGGGGAGTGAGGGTGAGGGAAAGTGAGGGTGAGGGAGAGTGAGGCTGAGGGAGATTGAGGGTGAGGGAGAGTGAGGATGAGGGAGAGTGAGGGTGAGGGAGAGTGAGGATGAGGGAGAGTGAGGGTGAGTGAGGGTGAGGGTGAGGGAGAGTGAGGGTGAGGGTGAGTGAGGCTGAGGGAAAGTCGGGGTGAGGGTCAGTGAGGATGAGGGAGAGTGAGGATGAGGGAGAGTGAGTCTGAGGGAGAGTGAGGGTGAGGGAGAGTGAGGCTGAGGGAGATTGAGGGTGAGGGAGAGTGAGGATGAGGGAGAGTGAGGGTGAGGGAGAGTGAGGGTGAGGGAGAGTGAGGGTGAGGGAGAGTGAGGCTGAGGGAAAGTCAGGGTGAGGGTCAGTGAGGATGAGGGAGAGTGAGGGTGAGGGAGAGTGAGGGTGAGGGAGAGTGAGGGTGAGGGAGAGTGAGGGTGAGGGAGAGTGAGGCTGAGGGAAAGTCAGGGTGAGGGTCAGTGAGGATGAGGGAGAATGAGGGTGAGGGAGAGTGAGGATGAGGGAGAGTCAGATGAGGGAGAGTGAGGTTGAGAGAGAGTGAGGGTGAGGGAGAGTCGGGGAGAGGGAGAGTGAGGCTGAGGGAAAGTCGGTGGTGTTGTTGATAGTGTGGAAGGAAGTAGCAGGTTACAGAGGGATATAGATAAGCTGCAGAGCTGGGCTGAGAGGTGGCAAATGGAGTTTAATGTAGAGAAGTGTGAGGTGATTCACTTTGGAAGGAATAACAGGAATGCGGAATATTTGGCTAATGGTAAAGTTCTTGAAAGTGTGGATGAGCAGAGGGATCTAGGTGTCCATGTACATAGATCCCTGAAAGTTGCCACCCAGGTTGATAGGGTTGTGAAGAAGGCCTATGGAGTGTTGGCCTTTATTGGTAGAGGGATTGAGTTCCGGAGTCATGAGGTCATGTTGCAGCTGTACAGAACTCTGGTCCGGCCGCATTTGGAGTATTGCGTACAGTTCTGGTCACCGCATTATAGGAAGGACGTAGAGGCTTTGGAGCGGGTGCAGAGGAGATTTACCAGGATGTTGCCTGGTATGGAGGGAAAATCTTATGAGGAAAGGCTGATGGACTTGAGGTTGTTTTCGTTGGAGAGAAGAAGGTTAAGAGGAGACTTAATAGAGGCATACAAAATGATCAGGGGGTTGGATAGGGTGGACAGTAAGAGCCTTCTCCCGCGGATGGATATGGCTGGCACGAGGGGACATAACTTTAAACTGAGGGGTAATAGATATAGGACAGAGGTCAGAGGTAGGTTCTTTACGCAAAGAGTAGTGAGGCCGTGGAATGCCCTACCTGCTACAGTAGTGAACTCGCCAACATTGAGGGCATTTAAAAGTTTATTGGATAAACATATGGATGATAATGGCATAGTGTAGGTTAGATGGCTTTTGTTTCGGTGCAACATCGTGGGCCGAAGGGCCTGTACTGCGCTGTATTGTTCTATGTTCTATGTGAGGGTCAGTGAGGGTGAGGGAGTGTGAGGATGAGGGAGAGTGAGTTGAGGGAGAGTGAGGGTGAGGGAGAGTGAGGGTGAGGGAGAGTGAGGGTGAGGGAGAGTGAGGGTGAGGGAGAGTGAGGCTGAGGGAAAGTCGGGGTGAGGGTCAGTGAGGGTGAGGGAGAGTGAGGATGAGGGAGAGTGAGGCTGAGGAGAGTGAGGGTGAGGGAGAGTGGGGGGAGGGAGAGTGAGGGTGAGGGAGAGTTGGGATGAGGGAGTCAGAATGAGGGACAGTCAGAATGAGGGACAGTCAGATTGAGGGAGTGAGAATGAGGGAGTCAGAATGAGGGAGTCAGAATGAGTGAGTAAGAATGAGGGAGTCAGAATGAGGGAGTCAGAATGAGGGAGAGTCAGAATGAGGGAGTGTCAGAATGAGGGAGTCAGAATGAGGGACAGTCAGAATGAGGGGGTCAGAATGAGGGACAGTCAGAAGGAGGGACAGTCAGATTGAGGGAGAGTCGGAATGAGGGAGAGTGTGGATGAGGGAGAGTGCGGATGAGGGAGAGTGAGGATGAGGGCGAGTCGGGATCAGGGAGAGTGGGGATGAGATGAGTGAGGATGAGGGAGAGTGAGGATGAGGGAGAGTGAGGGTGAGGGAGAGTGAGGATGAGGGAGAGTGAGGGTGAGGGAGAGTGAGGCTGAGGGAAAGTCGGGGTGAGGGTCAGGGAGAGTGAGGGTGAGGGAGAGTGAGGATGAGGGTGAGGGAGAGTGAGAGTGAGGGAGAGTGAGGGTGAGGGAGAGTGAGGCTGAGGGAAAGTCGGGGTGAGGGTAAGTGAGGGTGAGGGTGAGGGAGAGTGAGGGTGAGGGAGAGTCAGATGAGGGAGAGTGAGGTTGAGAGAGAGTGAGGGTGAGGGAGAGTGAGGCTGAGGGAGAGTGAGGGTGAGGGAGAGTGAGGGTGAGGGAGAGTGAGGGTGAGGGAGAGTGAGGGTGAGGGAGAGTGAGGGTGAGGGAGAGTGAGGCTGAGGGAGAGTGAGGGTGAGGGAGAGTAAGGGTGAGGGAGAGTCAGATGAGGGAGAGTGAGGTTGAGAGAGAGTGAGGGTGAGGGAGAGTGAGGGTGAGGAAGAGTGAGGGTGAGGGAGAGTCGGGGAGAGGGAGACTGAGGCTGAGGGAAAGTCGGGGTGAGGGTCAGTGAGGATGAGGGAGAGTGAGGGTGAGGGAGTGTGAGGATGAGGGAGAGTGAGGATGAGGGAGAATGAGGGTGAGGGAGAGTGAGGGTGAGGGAGAGTCGGGGTGAGGGGGAGTGAGGCTGAGGGAAAGTCGGGGTGAGGGTCAGTGAGGGAGAGTGAGGGAGAGTGAGGCTGAGGGAAAGTCGGGGTGAGGGTCAGTGAGGGTGAGGGAGAGTGAGGATGAGGGAGAGTGAGGCTGAGGGAGAGTGAGGGTGATGGAGAGTGAGGGTGAGGGAGAGTCGGGATGAGGGAGTCAGAATGAGGGACAGTCAGAATGAGGGACAGTCAGATTGATGGAGTAAGAATGAGGGAGTCAGAATGAGGGAGTCAGAATGAGTGAGTAAGAATGAGGGAGTCAGAATGAGGGAGTCAGAATGAGGGAGAGTCAGAATGTGGGAGTGTCAGAATGAGGGAGTCAGAATGAGGGACAGTCAGAATGAGGGAGAGTCAGAATGAAGGAGTGAGAATGAGGGAGAGTCAGAATGAGTGAGTGAGAATGAGGGAGTGAGAATGAGGGAGTGAGAATGAGGGAGTGAGAATAAGTAAGAGTCAGAATGAGTGAGTGTCAGAATGAGGGAGTCAGAATGAGGGACAGTCAGAATGAGGGAGAGTCAGAATGAGGGAGTGAGAATGAGGGAGTGAGAATGAGGGAGTGAGAATGAGGGAGTCAGAATGAGGGAGTTAGAATGAGGGAGTGAGAATGAGGGAGAGTCAGAATGAGGGAGTGAGAATGAGGGAGTGTCAGAATGAGGGAGTGTCAGAATGAGGGAGTCAGAATGAGGGACAGTCAGAATGAGGGACAGTCAGATTGAGGAAGAGTCGGAGAGAGGGAGAGTGAGAATGAGGGAGTGAGAATGAGGGAGAGTCAGAATGAGGGAGTGAGAATGAGGGAGTGTCAGAATGAGGGAGAGTCAGAATGAGGGAGTGAGAATGAGGGACAGTCAGAATGAGGGACAGTCAGATTGAGGGAGTGAGAATGAGGGACAGTCAGAATGAGGGACAGTCAGATTGAGGGAGTGAGAATGAGGGAGTCAGAATGAGTGAGAGTCAGAATGAGGGAGTCAGAATGAGGGACAGTCAGAATGAGGGACAGTCAGATTGAGGGAGTGAGAATGAGGGAGTCAGAATGAGTGAGAGTCAGAATGAGGGAGTCAGAATGAGGGACAGTCAGAATGAGGGACAGTCAGAATGAGGGACAGTCAGATTGAGGGAGTGAGAATGAGGGAGTGAGAATGAGGGAGTCAGAATGAGTGAGAGTCAGAATGAGGGAGTCAGAATGAGGGACAGTCAGAATGAGGGAGAGTGAGAATGAGGGAGTGTCAGAATGAGGGAGTCAGAATGAGGGAGAGTCAGAATGAGGGAGTGAGAATGAGGGAGTGAGAATGAGGGAGTGAGAATGAGCGAGTGAGAATGAGCGAGTCAGAATGAGTGAGTCAGAATGAGTGACAGTCAGAATGAGGGACAGTCAGATTGAGGGAGTGAGAATGAGGGAGTGAGAATGAAGGAGTGAGAATGAGGGAGAGTCAGAATGAGGGAGTCAGAATGAGGGAGTCAGAATGAGTGAGTCAGAATGAGTGACAGTCAGAATGAGGGACAGTCAGATTGAGGGAGTGAGAATGAGGGAGTGAGAATGAGGGAGTGAGAATGAGGGAGTGTCAGAATGAGGGAGTGAGAATGAGGGAGTGAGAATGAGGGAGTGAGAATGAGGGAGTGTGAATGAGGGAGTGAGAATGAGGGAGTGAGAATGAGGGAGTGAGAATGAGGGAGATAGATGAGGGAGTGTGAATGAGGGAGTTAGAATGAGGGACAGTCAGAATGAGGGACAGTCAGAATGAGGGACAGTCAGATTGAGGGAGTGAGAATGAGGGAGTGAGAATGAGGGAGTGAGAATGAGGGAGTGAGAATGAGGGAGTGAGAATGAGGGAGAGTCAGAATGAGGGAGTCAGAATGAGGGAGTGAGAATGAGGGAGTCAGAATGAGGGATGGCCAGATTGAGGGAGTGAGAATGAGTGAGTGAGAATGAGGGAATGAGAATGAGGGAGTCAGAATGAGGGAGTTAGAATGAGGGAGTGAGAATGAGGGAGTGAGAATGAGGGAGTGAAAATAAGGGAGTGAGAATGAGGGAGTCAGAATGATGGAGTCTCGGAATGAGGGAGTGAGAATAAGGGAGTGAGAATGAGGGACAGTCAGAATGAGGGAGAGTCAGAATGAGGGAGTGAGAATGAGGGAGTGAGAATGAGGGACAGTCAGAATGAGGGAGAGTCAGAATGAGGGAGTGAGAATGAGGGACAGTCAGAATGAGGGAGTGAGAATGAGGGACAGTCAGAATGAGAGAGTGAGAATGAGGGAGAGTCGGAATGAGGGACAGTCAGAATGAGGGAGTGAGAATGAGGGACAGTCAGAATGAGGGAGTGAGAATGAGGGACAGTCAGAATGAGGGAGAGTCAGAATGAGGGACAGTCAGAATGAGGGAGAGTCAGAATGAGGGAGTGAGAATGAGGGACAGTCAGAATGAGGGAGAGTCAGAATGAGGGAGTCAGAATGAGGGAGAGTCAGAATGAGGGAGTGAGAATGAAGGAGTGAGAATTAGGGAGTGAGAATGAGGGAGTCAGAATGAGGGAGTGAGAATGAGGGAGTGAGAATGAGGGAGTGAGAATGAGGGAGTGAGAATGAGGGAGTGAGAATGAGGGAGAGTCAGAATGAGGGAGTGAGAATGAGGGACAGTCAGAAAGAGGGAGAGTCAAAATGAGGGAGTGAGAATGAGGGACAGTCAGAATGAGGGAGTGAGAATGAGGGAGAGTCAGAATGAGGGAGAGTCAGAATGAGGGAGTCAGAATGAGGGAGTCAGAATGAGGGAGTCAGAATGAGGGAGAGTCAGAATGAGGGAGTCAGAATGAGGGAGAGTCAGAATGAGGGAGCCAGAATGAGGGAGAGTCAGAATGAGGGAGAGTCAGAATGAGGGAGTGAGAATGAGGGAGTGAGAATGAGGGAGTGAGAATGAGGGAGTTAGAATGAGGGAGTGAGAAGGAGGGAGTCAGAATGAGGGACAGTCAGAATGAGGGAGTCAGAATGAGGGAGTCAGAATGAGGGAGTGTCAGAATGACGGAGTGAGAATGAGGCAGTGAGAATGAGGGAGTGAGAATGAGGGAGTGAGAATGAGGGAGTTAGAATGAGGGAGTCAGAATGAGGGAGTGAGAATGAGGGAGTCAGAATGAGGGAGTGAGAATGAGGGAGTGTCAGAATGAGGGAGCGAGAATGAGGGAGTGAGAATGAGGGAGTGAGAATGAGGGAGTCAGAATGAGGGAGAGTCAGAATGAGGGAGTCAGAATGAGGGAGGGAGAATGAGGGAGTTAGAATAAGGGAGTGAGAATGAGGGAGTCAGAATGAGGGAGTCAGAATGAAGGAGTCAGAATGAGGGAATCAGCATGAGGGAGTGAGAATGAGGGAGTGAGAATGAGGGAGAGTCAGAATGAGGGAGTGAGAATGAGGGAGTGAGAATGAGGGAGTGAGAATGAGGGAGTGAGAATGAGGGAGTCAGAATGAGGGAGTCAGAATGAGGGAGTCAGAATGAGGGAGTCAGAATGAGGGACAGTCAGAATGAGGGAGTGAGAATGAGGGACAGTCAGAATGAGGGAGAGTCAGAATGAGGGAGTGAGAATGAGGGAGTGAGAATGAGGGACAGTCAGAATGAGGGAGAGTCAGAATGAGGGAGTGAGAATGAGGGACAGTCAGAATGAGGGAGTGAGAATGAGGGACAGTCAGAATGAGAGAGTGAGAATGAGGGACAGTCGGAATGAGGGACAATCAGAATGAGGGAGTGAGAATGAGGGACAGTCAGAATGAGGGAGTGAGAATGAGGGACAGTCAGAATGAGGGAGAGTCAGAATGAGGGACAGTCAGAATGAGGGAGAGTCAGAATGAGGGAGTGAGAATGAGGGACAGTCAGAATGAGGGAGAGTCAGAATGAGGGAGTCAGAATGAGGGAGTGAGAATGAAGGAGTGAGAATTAGGGAGTGAGAATGAGGGAGTCAGAATGAGGGAGTGAGAATGAGGGAGTGAGAATGAGGGAGTGAGAATGAGGGAGTGAGAATGAGGGAGAGTCAGAATGAGGGAGTGAGAATGAGGGACAGTCAGAATGAGGGAGAGTCAGAATGAGGCAGTGAGAATGAGGGAGGCAGAATGAGGGAGTGAGAATGAGGGAGAGTCAGAATGAGGGAGAGTCAGAATGAGGGAGTCAGAATGAGGGAGTCAGAATGAGGGAGTCAGAATGAGGGAGAGTCAGAATGAGGGAGTCAGAATGAGGGAGAGTCAGAATGAGGGAGTCAGAATGAGGGAGAGTCAGAATGAGGGAGAGTCAGAATGAGGGAGTGAGAATGAGCGAGTGAGAATGAGGGAGTGAGAATGAGGGACAGTCAGAATGAGAGAGTGAGAATGAGGGAGAGTCGGAATGAGGGACAGTCAGAATGAGGGAGTGAGAATGAGGGACAGTCAGAATGAGGGAGTGAGAATGAGGGACAGTCAGAATGAGGGAGAGTCAGAATGAGGGACAGTCAGAATGAGGGAGAGTCAGAATGAGGGAGTGAGAATGAGGGACAGTCAGAATGAGGGAGAGTCAGAATGAGGGAGTCAGAATGAGGGAGAGTCAGAATGAGGGAGTGAGAATGAAGGAGTGAGAATTAGGGAGTGAGAATGAGGGAGTCAGAATGAGGGAGTGAGAATGAGGGAGTGAGAATGAGGGAGTGAGAATGAGGGAGTGAGAATGAGGGAGTGAGAATGAGGGAGAGTCAGAATGAGGGAGTGAGAATGAGGGACAGTCAGAAAGAGGGAGAGTCAGAATGAGGGAGTGAGAATGAGGGACAGTCAGAATGAGGGAGTGAGAATGAGGGAGAGTCAGAATGAGGGAGAGTCAGAATGAGGGAGTCAGAATGAGGGAGTCAGAATGAGGGAGTCAGAATGAGGGAGAGTCAGAATGAGGGAGTCAGAATGAGGGAGAGTCAGAATGAGGGAGCCAGAATGAGGGAGAGTCAGAATGAGGGAGAGTCAGAATGAGGGAGTGAGAATGAGGGAGT
Source organism: Scyliorhinus torazame (assembly GCF_047496885.1). Taxonomy (NCBI): domain Eukaryota; kingdom Metazoa; phylum Chordata; class Chondrichthyes; order Carcharhiniformes; family Scyliorhinidae; genus Scyliorhinus; species Scyliorhinus torazame. The sequence goes on along the minus strand of NC_092712.1, from coordinate 12,741,372 downwards.
GAGAATGAGGGAGTGAGAATGAGGGAGTTAGAATGAGGGAGTGAGAAGGAGGGAGTCAGAATGAGGGACAGTCAGAATGAGGGAGTCAGAATGAGGGAGTCAGAATGAGGGAGTGTCAGAATGAGGGAGTGAGAATGAGGCAGTGAGAATGAGGGAGTGAGAATGAGGGAGTGAGAATGAGGGAGTTAGAATGAGGGAGTCAGAATGAGGGAGTGAGAATGAGGGAGTCAGAATGAGGTAGTGAGAATGAGGGAGTGTCAGAATGAGGGAGCGAGAATGAGGGAGTGAGAATGAGGGAGTGAGAATGAGGGAGTCAGAATGAGGGAGAGTCAGAATGAGGGAGTCAGAATGAGGGAGGGAGAATGAGGGAGTTAGAATAAGGGAGTGAGAATGAGGGAGTCAGAATGAGGGAGTCAGAATGAAGGAGTCAGAATGAGGGAATCAGCATGAGGGAGTGAGAATGAGGGAGTGAGAATGAGGGAGAGTCAGAATGAGGGAGTGAGAATGAGGGAGTGAGAATGAGGGAGTGAGAATGAGGGAGTGAGAATGAGGGAGTCAGAATGAGGGAGTCAGAATGAGGGAGTCAGAATGAGGGACAGTCAGAATGAGGGAGTGAGAATGAGGGACAGTCAGAATGAGGGAGAGTCAGAATGAGGGAGTGAGAATGAGGGAGTGAGAATGAGGGACAGTCAGAATGAGGGAGAGTCAGAATGAGGGAGTGAGAATGAGGGACAGTCAGAATGAGGGAGTGAGAATGAGGGACAGTCAGAATGAGAGAGTGAGAATGAGGGACAGTCGGAATGAGGGACAATCAGAATGAGGGAGTGAGAATGAGGGACAGTCAGAATGAGGGAGTGAGAATGAGGGACAGTCAGAATGAGGGAGAGTCAGAATGAGGGACAGTCAGAATGAGGGAGAGTCAGAATGAGGGAGTGAGAATGAGGGACAGTCAGAATGAGGGAGAGTCAGAATGAGGGAGTCAGAATGAGGGAGTGAGAATGAAGGAGTGAGAATTAGGGAGTGAGAATGAGGGAGTCAGAATGAGGGAGTGAGAATGAGGGAGTGAGAATGAGGGAGTGAGAATGAGGGAGTGAGAATGAGGGAGAGTCAGAATGAGGGAGTGAGAATGAGGGACAGTCAGAATGAGGGAGAGTCAGAATGAGGCAGTGAGAATGAGGGAGTCAGAATGAGGGAGTGAGAATGAGGGAGAGTCAGAATGAGGGAGAGTCAGAATGAGGGAGTCAGAATGAGGGAGTCAGAATGAGGGAGTCAGAATGAGGGAGAGTCAGAATGAGGGAGTCAGAATGAGGGAGAGTCAGAATGAGGGAGTCAGAATGAGGGAGAGTCAGAATGAGGGAGAGTCAGAATGAGGGAGTGAGAATGAGCGAGTGAGAATGAGGGAGTGAGAATGAGGGAGTTAGAATGAGGGAGTGAGAAGGAGGGAGTCAGAATGAGGGACAGTCAGAATGAGGGAGTCAGAATGAGGGAGTCAGAATGAGGGAGTCAGAATGAGGGAGTGTCAGAATGAGGGAGTGAGAATGAGGCAGTGAGAATGAGGGAGTGAGAATGAGGGAGTGAGAATGAGGGAGTTAGAATGAGGGAGTCAGAATGAGGGAGTGAGAATGAGGGAGTCAGAATGAGGGAGTGAGAATGAGGGAGTGTCAGAATGAGGGAGCGAGAATGAGGGAGTGAGAATGAGGGAGTGAGAATGAGGGAGTCAGAATGAGGGAGAGTCAGAATGAGGGAGTCAGAATGAGGGAGGGAGAATGAGGGAGTTAGAATAAGGGAGTGAGAATGAGGGAGTCAGAATGAGGGAGTCAGAATGAGGGAGTCAGAATGAGGGAGTCAGCATGAGGGAGTGAGAATGATGGAGTGAGAATGAGGGAGAGTCAGAATGAGGGAGTGAGAATGAGGGAGTCAGAATGAGGGAGTGAGAATGAGGGAGAGTCAGAATGAGGGAGAGTCAGAATGAGGGAGTGAGAATGAGGGAGTCAGAATGAGGGAGTCAGAATGAGGGAGTGAGAATGAGGGACAGTCAGAATGAGGGAGAGTCAGAATGAGGGAGTGAGAATGAGGGAGTGAGAATGAGGGACAGTCAGAATGAGGGAGAGTCAGAATGAGGGAGTGAGAATGAAGGACAGTCAGAATGAGGGTGTGAGAATGAGGGACAGTCAGAATGAGGGAGAGTCAGAATGAGGGACAGTCAGAATGAGGGAGAGTCAGAATGAGGGAGTGAGAATGAGTGAGAGTCAGAATGAGGGAGTGAGAATGAGGGAGTGAGAATGAGGAAGTGAGAATGAGGGAGTGAGAATGAGGGAGTGAGAATGAGGGAGTGAGAATGAGGGAGTGAGAATGAGGGAGAGTCAGAATGAGGGAGTGAGAATGAGGGACAGTCAGATTGAGGGAGAGTCAGAATGAGGGAGTGAGAATGAGGGACAGTCAGAATGAGGGAGTGAGAATGAGGGACAGTCAGAATGAGGGAGTCAGAATGAGGGAGTGAGAATGAGGGAGAGTCAGAATGAGGGAGTCAGAATGAGGGAGAGTCAGAATGAGGGATAGAGAATGAGGGAGTGAGAATGAGGGAGTGAGAATGAGGGAGTGAGAATGAGGGTGTCAGAATGAGGGACAGTCAGAATGAGGGAGTCAGAATGAGGGAGAGTCAGAATGAGGGAGTGAGAATGAGGGAGTCAGAATGAGGGACAGTCAGAATGAGGGAGTCAGAATGAGGGAGAGTCAGAATGAGGGAGTGAGAATGAGGGAGTGTCAGAATGAGTGAGTGAGAATGAGGGAGTGAGAATGAGGGAGTGAGAATGAGGGAGAGTCAGAATGAGGGAGTGAGAATGAGGGAGTCAGAATGAGGGAGAGTCAGAATGAGGGAGTGAGAATGAGGGAGTGAGAATGAGGGAGTGAGAATGAGGGAGAGTCAGCATGAGGGAGTGAGAATGAGGGAGTGAGAATGAGGGAGTGAGAATGAGGGAGTCAGAATTAGGGAGAGTCAGAATGAGGGAGTCAAAATGAGGGAGAGTCAGAATGAGGGAGTCAGAATGAGGGAGTCAGAATGAGGAAGTCAGAATGAGGGAGTGTCAGAATGAGGGAGTGTCAGAATGAGGGAGTGAGAATGAGGGACTCAGAATGAGGGAGAGTCAGAATGAGGGAGTGAGAATGAGGGAGTCAGAATGAGTGAGAGTCAGAATGAGGGAGTGAGAATGAGGGAGAGTCAGAATGAGGTAGTGAGAATGAGGGAGAGTCAGATTGAGGGAGTCAGAATGAGGGAGTGAGAATGACGGAGTGAGAATGAGGGACAGTCAGAATGAGGGAGTGAGAATGAGGGAGTGAGAATGAGGGAGTGAGAATGAGGGACAGTCAGAATGAGGGACAGTGAGAATGAGGGAGTGAGAATGATTGAGTGAGAATGAGGGAGTGATAATGAGGGAGTGAGAATGAGGGAGTGTCAGAATGAGGGAGTGAGAATGAGGAAGTGAGAATGAGGGAGTGAGAATGAGGGAGTGAGAATGAGGGAGTGAGAATGAGGGACTGTCAGAATGAGGGAGTCAGAATGAGGGAGTCAGAATGAGGGAGTCAGAATGAGGGACAGTCAGAATGAGGGAGAGTCAGATTGAGGGAGTGAGAATGAGGGAATTAAAATGAGGGAGTCAGAATGAGGGAGTCAGAATGAGGGACAGTCAGAATGAGGGACAGTCAGATTGAGGGAGAGTCGGAATGAGGGAGAGTGAGGATGAGGGCGAGTCGGGATCAGGGAGAGTGGGGATGAGATGAGTGAGGATGAGGGAGAGTGAGGATGAGGGAGAGTGAGGGTGAGCGAGAGTGAGGCTGAGGGAGAGTGAGGCTGAGGGAGAGTGAGGCTGAGGGAGAGTGAGGCTGAGGGAAAGTCGGGGTGAGGGTCAGGTAGAGTGAGGGAGAGGGAGAGTGAGGATGATGGTGAGGGAGAGTGAGAGTGAGGGAGAGTGAGGGTGAGGGAGAGTGAGGGTGAGGGAGGATGAGGGAGAGTGAGGGTGAGGGAGAGTGAGGCTGAAGGAAAGTCGGGGTGAGGGTCAGTGAGGGTGAGGGTGAGGGAGAGTGAGGATGAGGGTGAGGGAGAGTGAGAGTGAGGGAGAGTGAGGGTGAGGGAGAGTGAGGCTGAGGGAGAGTGAGGATGAGGGAGAGTGAGGTTGAGGGGGAGTGAGGGTGAGGGAAAGTGAGGGTGAGGGAGAGTGAGGCTGAGGGAGATTGAGGGTGAGGGAGAGTGAGGATGAGGGAGAGTGAGGGTGAGGGAGAGTGAGGATGAGGGAGAGTGAGGGTGAGTGAGGGTGAGGGTGAGGGAGAGTGAGGGTGAGGGTGAGTGAGGCTGAGGGAAAGTCGGGGTGAGGGTCAGTGAGGATGAGGGAGAGTGAGGATGAGGGAGAGTGAGTCTGAGGGAGAGTGAGGGTGAGGGAGAGTGAGGCTGAGGGAGATTGAGGGTGAGGGAGAGTGAGGATGAGGGAGAGTGAGGGTGAGGGAGAGTGAGGGTGAGGGAGAGTGAGGGTGAGGGAGAGTGAGGCTGAGGGAAAGTCAGGGTGAGGGTCAGTGAGGATGAGGGAGAGTGAGGGTGAGGGAGAGTGAGGGTGAGGGAGAGTGAGGGTGAGGGAGAGTGAGGGTGAGGGAGAGTGAGGCTGAGGGAAAGTCAGGGTGAGGGTCAGTGAGGATGAGGGAGAATGAGGGTGAGGGAGAGTGAGGATGAGGGAGAGTCAGATGAGGGAGAGTGAGGTTGAGAGAGAGTGAGGGTGAGGGAGAGTCGGGGAGAGGGAGAGTGAGGCTGAGGGAAAGTCGGTGGTGTTGTTGATAGTGTGGAAGGAAGTAGCAGGTTACAGAGGGATATAGATAAGCTGCAGAGCTGGGCTGAGAGGTGGCAAATGGAGTTTAATGTAGAGAAGTGTGAGGTGATTCACTTTGGAAGGAATAACAGGAATGCGGAATATTTGGCTAATGGTAAAGTTCTTGAAAGTGTGGATGAGCAGAGGGATCTAGGTGTCCATGTACATAGATCCCTGAAAGTTGCCACCCAGGTTGATAGGGTTGTGAAGAAGGCCTATGGAGTGTTGGCCTTTATTGGTAGAGGGATTGAGTTCCGGAGTCATGAGGTCATGTTGCAGCTGTACAGAACTCTGGTACGGCCGCATTTGGAGTATTGCGTACAGTTCTGGTCACCGCATTATAGGAAGGACGTAGAGGCTTTGGAGCGGGTGCAGAGGAGATTTACCAGGATGTTGCCTGGTATGGAGGGAAAATCTTATGAGGAAAGGCTGATGGACTTGAGGTTGTTTTCGTTGGAGAGAAGAAGGTTAAGAGGAGACTTAATAGAGGCATACAAAATGATCAGGGGGTTGGATAGGGTGGACAGTAAGAGCCTTCTCCCGCGGATGGATATGGCTGGCACGAGGGGACATAACTTTAAACTGAGGGGTAATAGATATAGGACAGAGGTCAGAGGTAGGTTCTTTACGCAAAGAGTAGTGAGGCCGTGGAATGCCCTACCTGCTACAGTAGTGAACTCGCCAACATTGAGGGCATTTAAAAGTTTATTGGATAAACATATGGATGATAATGGCATAGTGTAGGTTAGATGGCTTTTGTTTCGGTGCAACATCGTGGGCCGAAGGGCCTGTACTGCGCTGTATTGTTCTATGTTCTATGTGAGGGTCAGTGAGGGTGAGGGAGTGTGAGGATGAGGGAGAGTGAGGGTGAGGGAGAGTGAGGGTGAGGGAGAGTGAGGGTGAGGGAGAGTGAGGGTGAGGGAGAGTGAGGGTGAGGGAGAGTGAGGCTGAGGGAAAGTCGGGGTGAGGGTCAGTGAGGGTGAGGGAGAGTGAGGATGAGGGAGAGTGAGGCTGAGGGAGAGTGAGGGTGAGGGAGAGTGGGGGGAGGGAGAGTGAGGGTGAGGGAGAGTTGGGATGAGGGAGTCAGAATGAGGGACAGTCAGAATGAGGGACAGTCAGATTGAGGGAGTGAGAATGAGGGAGTAAGAATGAGGGAGTCAGAATGAGTGAGTAAGAATGAGGGAGTCAGAATGAGGGAGTCAGAATGAGGGAGAGTCAGAATGAGGGAGTGTCAGAATGAGGGAGTCAGAATGAGGGACAGTCAGAATGAGGGGGTCAGAATGAGGGACAGTCAGAAGGAGGGACAGTCAGATTGAGGGAGAGTCGGAATGAGGGAGAGTGTGGATGAGGGAGAGTGCGGATGAGGGAGAGTGAGGATGAGGGCGAGTCGGGATCAGGGAGAGTGGGGATGAGTTGAGTGAGGATGAGGGAGAGTGAGGATGAGGGAGAGTGAGGGTGAGGGAGAGTGAGGATGAGGGAGAGTGAGGGTGAGGGAGAGTGAGGCTGAGGGAAAGTCGGGGTGAGGGTCAGGGAGAGTGAGGGTGAGGGAGAGTGAGGATGAGGGTGAGGGAGAGTGAGAGTGAGGGAGAGTGAGGGTGAGGGAGAGTGAGGCTGAGGGAAAGTCGGGGTGAGGGTAAGTGAGGGTGAGGGTGAGGGAGAGTGAGGGTGAGGGAGAGTCAGATGAGGGAGAGTGAGGTTGAGAGAGAGTGAGGGTGAGGGAGAGTGAGGCTGAGGGAGAGTGAGGGTGAGGGAGAGTGAGGGTGAGGGAGAGTGAGGGTGAGGGAGAGTGAGGGTGAGGGAGAGTGAGGGTGAGGGAGAGTGAGGCTGAGGGAGAGTGAGGGTGAGGGAGAGTAAGGGTGAGGGAGAGTCAGATGAGGGAGAGTGAGGTTGAGAGAGAGTGAGGGTGAGGGAGAGTGAGGGTGAGGAAGAGTGAGGGTGAGGGAGAGTCGGGGAGAGGGAGACTGAGGCTGAGGGAAAGTCGGGGTGAGGGTCAGTGAGGATGAGGGAGAGTGAGGGTGAGGGAGTGTGAGGATGAGTGAGAGTGAGGATGAGGGAGAATGAGGGTGAGGGAGAGTGAGGGTGAGGGAGAGTCGGGGTGAGGGGGAGTGAGGCTGAGGGAAAGTCGGGGTGAGGGTCAGTGAGGGAGAGTGAGGGAGAGTGAGGCTGAGGGAAAGTCGGGGTGAGGGTCAGTGAGGGTGAGGGAGAGTGAGGATGAGGGAGAGTGAGGCTGAGGGAGAGTGAGGGTGATGGAGAGTGAGGGTGAGGGAGAGTCGGGATGAGGGAGTCAGAATGAGGGACAGTCAGAATGAGGGACAGTCAGATTGATGGAGTAAGAATGAGGGAGTCAGAATGAGGGAGTCAGAATGAGTGAGTAAGAATGAGGGAGTCAGAATGAGGGAGTCAGAATGAGGGAGAGTCAGAATGTGGGAGTGTCAGAATGAGGGAGTCAGAATGAGGGACAGTCAGAATGAGGGAGAGTCAGAATGAAGGAGTGAGAATGAGGGAGAGTCAGAATGAGTGAGTGAGAATGAGGGAGTGAGAATGAGGGAGTGAGAATGAGGGAGTGAGAATAAGTAAGAGTCAGAATGAGTGAGTGTCAGAATGAGGGAGTCAGAATGAGGGACAGTCAGAATGAGGGAGAGTCAGAATGAGGGAGTGAGAATGAGGGAGTGAGAATGAGGGAGTGAGAATGAGGGAGTCAGAATGAGGGAGTTAGAATGAGGGAGTGAGAATGAGGGAGAGTCAGAATGAGGGAGTGAGAATGAGGGAGTGTCAGAATGAGGGAGTGTCAGAATGAGGGAGTCAGAATGAGGGACAGTCAGAATGAGGGACAGTCAGATTGAGGAAGAGTCGGAGTGAGGGAGAGTGAGAATGAGGGAGTGAGAATGAGGGAGAGTCAGAATGAGGGAGTGAGAATGAGGGAGTGTCAGAATGAGGGAGAGTCAGAATGAGGGAGTGAGAATGAGGGACAGTCAGAATGAGGGAAAGTCAGATTGAGGGAGTGAGAATGAGGGACAGTCAGAATGAGGGACAGTCAGATTGAGGGAGTGAGAATGAGGGAGTCAGAATGAGTGAGAGTCAGAATGAGGGAGTCAGAATGAGGGACAGTCAGAATGAGGGACAGTCAGATTGAGGGAGTGAGAATGAGGGAGTCAGAATGAGTGAGAGTCAGAATGAGGGAGTCAGAATGAGGGACAGTCAGAATGAGGGACAGTCAGAATGAGGGACAGTCAGATTGAGGGAGTGAGAATGAGGGAGTCAGAATGAGGGAGTCAGAATGAGGGAGTCAGAATGAGTGAGAGTCAGAATGAGGGAGTCAGAATGAGGGACAGTCAGAATGAGGGAGAGTGAGAATGAGGGAGTGTCAGAATGAGGGAGTCAGAATGAGGGAGAGTCAGAATGAGGGAGTGAGAATGAGGGAGTGAGAATGAGGGAGTGAGAATGAGGGAGTGAGAATGAGCGAGTCAGAATGAGTGAGTCAGAATGAGTGACAGTCTGAATGAGGGACAGTCAGATTGAGGGAGTGAGAATGAGGGAGTGAGAATCAAGGAGTGAGAATGAGGGAGAGTCAGAATGAGGGAGTCAGAATGAGGGAGTGAGAATGAGGGAGTCAGAATGAGTGAGTCAGAATGAGTGACAGTCAGAATGAGGGACAGTCAGATTGAGGGAGTGAGAATGAGGGAGTGAGAATGAGGGAGTGAGAATGAGGGAGAGTCAGAATGAGGGAGTGAGAATGAGGGAGTGAGAATGAGGGAGTGAGAATGAGGGAGTGTGAATGAGGGAGTGAGAATGAGGGAGTGAGAATGAGGGAGTGAGAATGAGGGAGATAGAATGAGGGAGTGTGAATGAGGGAGTCAGAATGAGGGACAGTCAGAATGAGGGACAGTCAGAATGAGGGACAGTCAGATTGAGGGAGTGAGAATGAGGGAGTGAGAATGAGGGAGTGAGAATGAGGGAGTGAGAATGAGGGAGAGTCAGAATGAGGGAGTCAGAATGAGGGAGTGAGAATGAGGGAGTCAGAATGAGGGATGGCCAGATTGAGGGAGTGAGAATGAGTGAGTGAGAATGAGGGAATGAGAATGAGGGAGTCAGAATGAGGGAGTTAGAATGAGGGAGTGAGAATGAGGGAGTGAGAATGAGGGAGTGAAAATAAGGGAGTGAGAATGAGGGAGTCAGAATGATGGAGTCTCGGAATGAGGGAGTGAGAATAAGGGAGTGAGAATGAGGGAGTCAGAATGGGGGAGTCTCGGAATGAGGGAGAGTGAGGATGAGGGAGAGTGCGGATGAGGGAGAGTGAGGATGAGGGCGAGTCGGGATCAGGGAGAGTGGGGATGAGTTGAGTGAGGATGAGGGAGAGTGTGGATGAGGGAGAGTGAGGGTGAGGGAGAGTGAGGCTGAGGGAGAGTGAGGCTGAGGGAGAGTGAGGCTGAGGGAAAGTCGGGGTGAGGGTCAGGGAGAGTGAGGATGAGGGAGAGTGAGGGTGAGGGAGAGTGAGGCTGAGGGAGAGTGAGGGTGAGGGAGAGTGAGGCTGAGGGAAAGTCGGGGTGAGGGTCAGTGAGGGTGAGGGTGAGGGAGAGTGAGGCTGAGGGAGAGTGAGGCTGAGGGAGAGTGAGGGTGAGGGAGAGTGAGGGTGAGGGAGAGTGAGGGTGAGGGAGAGTGAGGGTGAGGGAGAGTGAGGGTGAGGGAAAGTGAGGGTGAGGGAGAGTGAGGGTGAAGGAGAGTCTGGGTGAGGGAGAGTGAGGCTGAGGGAGAGTGAGGATGAGGGTGAGTGAGAGTGAGGGAGAGTGAGGGTGAGGGAGAGTGAGGGTGAGGGAGAGTGAGGCTGAGGGAAAGTCGGGGTGAGGGTCAGTGAGGGTGAAGGAGAGTGAGGGTGAGGGAGAGTGAGGGTGAGGGAGAGTCAGATGAGGGAGAGTGAGGTTGAGAGAGAGTGAGGGTGAGGGAGAGTGATGCTGAGGGAGAGTGAGGGTGAGGGAGAGTGAGGGTGAGGGAGAGTGAGGGTGAGGGAGAGGGAGAGTGAAGGAGAGTGAGGCTGAGGGAGAATGAGGGTGAGGGAGAGTGAGGGTGAGGGAGAGTCAGATGAGGGAGAGTGAGGTTGAGAGAGAGTGAGGGTGAGGGAGAGTGAGGGTGAGGAAGAGTGAGGGTGAGGGAGAGTCGGGGAGAGGGAGACTGAGGCTGAGGGAAAGTCGGGGTGAGGGTCAGTGAGGATGAGGGAGAGTGAGGGTGAGGGAGTGTGAGGATGAGGGAGAAGAAGGATGAGGGAGAATGAGGGTGAGGGAGAGTGAGGGTGAGGGAGAGTCGGGGTGAGGGGGAGTGAGGCTGAGGAAAAGTCGGGGTGAGGGTCAGTGAGGGAGAGTGAGGGAGAGTGAGGCTGAGGGAAAGTCGGGGTGAGGGTCAGTGAGGGTGAGGGAGAGTGAGGATGAGGGAGAGTGAGGCTGAGGGAGAGTGAGGGTGATGGAGAGTGAGGGTGAGGGAGAGTCGGGATGAGGGAGTCAGAATGAGGGACAGTCAGAATGAGGGACAGTCAGATTGATGGAGTAAGAATGAGGGAGTCAGAATGAGGGAGTCAGAATGAGTGAGTAAGAATGAGGGAGTCAGAATGAGGGAGTCAGAATGAGGGACAGTCAGAATGAGGGAGAGTCAGAATGAAGGAGTGAGAATGAGGGAGAGTCAGAATGAGTGAGTGAGAATGAGGGAGTGAGAATGAGGGAGTGAGAATGAGGGAGTGAGAATAAGTAAGAGTCAGAATGAGTGTGTCAGAATGAGGGAGTCAGAATGAGGGACAGTCAGAATGAGGGAGAGTCAGAATGAGGGAGTGAGAATGAGGGAGTGAGAATGAGGGAGTGAGAATGAGGGAGTCAGAACGAGGGAGTTAGAATGAGGGAGTGAGAATGAGGGAGAGTCAGAATGAGGGAGTGAGAATGAGCGAGTGTCAGAATGAGGGAGTGTCAGAATGAGGGAGTCAGAATGAGGGACAGTCAGAATGATGGACAGTCAGATTGAGGAAGAGTCGGAGTGAGGGAGAGTGAGAATGAGGGAATGAGAATGAGGGAGAGTCATAATGAGGGAGTGAGAATGAGGGAGTGTCAGAATGAGGGAGAGTCAGAATGAGGGAGTGAGAATGAGGGACAGTCAGAATGAGGGACAGTCAGATTGAGGGAGTGAGAATGAGGGACAGTCAGAATGAGGGTCAGTCAGATTGAGGGAGTGCGAATGAGGGAGTCAGAATGAGTGAGAGTCAGAATGAGGGAGTCAGAATGAGGGACAGTCAGAATGAGGGACAGTCAGAATGAGGGACAGTCAGATTGAGGGAGTGAGAATGAGGGAGTGAGAATGAGGGAGTCAGAATGAGGGAGACAGAATGAGTGAGAGTCAGAATGAGGGAGTCAGAATGAGGGACAGTCAGAATGAGGGAGAGTGAGAATGAGGGAGTGTCAGAATGAGGGAGTCAGAATGAGGCAGAGTCAGAATGAGGGAGTGAGAATGAGGGAGTGAGAATGAGGGAGTGAGAATGAGGGAGTGAGAATGAGGGAGTCAGAATGAGTGAGTCAGAATGAGGGAGTGAGAATGAGGGAGTCAGAATGAGTGAGTCAGAATGAGTGACAGTCAGAATGAGGGACAGTCAGATTGAGGGAGTGAGAATGAGGGAGTGAGAATGAGGGAGTGAGAATGAGGGAGAGTCAGAATGAGGGAGTGAGAATGAGGGAGTGAGAATGAGGGAGTGAGAATGAGGGAGTTAGAATGAGGGAGTGTGAATGAGGGAGTGTGAATGAGGGAGTCAGAATGAGGGAGTTAGAATGAGGGAGTGAGAATGAGGGAGTGAGAATGAGGGAGATAGAATGAGGGAGTGTGAATGAGGGAGTCAGAATGAGGGACAGTCAGAATGAGGGACAGTCAGAATGAGGGACAGTCAGATTGAGGGAGTGAGAATGAGGGAGTGAGAATGAGGGAGTGAGAATGAGGGAGTGAGAATGAGGGAGTGAGAATGAGGGAGAGTCAGAATGAGGGAGTCAGAATGAGGGAGTGAGAATGAGGGAGTCAGAATGAGGGACGGCCAGATTGAGGGAGTGAGAATGAGGGAGTGAGAATGAGGGAGTGAGAATGAGGGAGTCAGAATGAGGGAGTTAGAATGAGGGAGTGAGAATGAGGGGGTGAGAATGAGGGAGTGAAAATAAGGGAGTGAGAATGAGGGAGTCAGAATGATGGAGTCTTGGAATGAGGGAGTGAGAATAAGGGAGTGAGAATGAGGGAGTCAGAATGAGGGAGTCTCGGAATGAGGGAGAGTGAGGATGAGGGAGAGTGCGGATGAGGGAGAGTGAGGATGAGGGCGAGTCGGGATCAGGGAGAGTGGGGATGAGTTGAGTGAGGATGAGCAAGAGTGAGGATGAGGGAGAGTGAGGGTGAGGGAGAGTGAGGCTGAGGGAGAGTGAGGCTGAGGGAGAGTGAGGCTGAGGGAAAGTCGGGGTGAGGGTCAGGGAGAGTGAGGATGAGGGAGAGTGAGGGTGAGGGAGAGTGAGGCTGAGGGAGAGTGAGGGTGAGGGAGAGTGAGGCTGAGGGAAAGTCGGGGTGAGGGTCAGTGAGGGTGAGGGTGAGGGAGAGTGAGGATGAGGGTGAGGGAGAGTGAGAGAGAGTGAGGGTGAGGGAGAGTGAGGGTGAGGGAGAGTGAGGCTGAGGGAGAGTGAGGCTGAGGGAGAGTGAGGCTGAGGGAGAGTGAGGGTGAGGGAGAGTGAGGGTGAGGGAGAGTAAGGGTGAGGGAGAGTGAGGGTGAGGGAGAGTGAGGGTGAGGGAGAGTGAGGGTGAGGGAGAGTGAGGGTGAAGGAGAGTCTGGGTGAGGGAGAGTGAGGCTGAGGGAGAGTGAGGGTGAGGGTGAGTGAGGCTGAGGGAAAGTCGGGGTGTGGGTCAGTGAGGGTGAGGGAGAGTCAGGGTGAGGGAGAGTGAGGGTGAGGGAGAGTGAGGGTGAGGGAGAGTGAGGGTGAGTGAGGGTGAGGGACAGTGAGGGTGAGGGAGAGTCGGGGTGAGGGAGAGTGAGGGTGAGGGAGAGTGAGGGTGAGGGAGAGTGAGGGTGAGGGAGAGTGAGGGTGAGGGAGAGTGAGGGTGAGGGTGAGGGTGAGTCGGGGTGAGGGAGAGTGAGGCTGAGGGAAAGTCGGGGTGAGGGTCAGTGAGGGTGAGGGACAGTGAGGATGAGGGAGAGTGAGGATGAGGGAGAGTGAGGGTGAGGGAGAGTGAGGGTGAGGGAGAGTGAGGGTGAGGGAGAGTGAGGGTGAGGGAGAGTGAGGCTGAGGGAAAGTCGGGGTGAGGGTCAGTGAGGGTGAGGGAGAGTGAGGGTGAGGGAGAGTGAGGGTGAGGGAGAGTGAGGGTGAGGGAGAGTGAGGCTGAGGGAAAGTCGGGGTGAGGGTCAGTGAGGGTGAGGGAGAGTGAGGATGAGGGAGAGTGAGGCAGAGGGAGAGTGAGGGTGAGGGAGAGTGAGGCTGAGGGAAAGTCGGGGTGAGGGTCAGTGAGGGTGAGGGAGAGTGAGGATGAGGGAGAGTGAGGCTGAGGGAGAGTGAGGGTGAGGGAGAGTGAGGGTGAGGGAGAGTCGGGATGAGGGAGTGAGAATGAGGGAGTGAGAATGAGGGAGTGAGAATGAGGGAGTCAGAACGAGGGAGTTAGAATGAGGTAGTGAGAATGAGGGAGAGTCAGAATGAGGGAGTGAGAATGAGGGAGTGTCAGAATGAGGGAGTGTCAGAATGAGGGAGTCAGAATGAGGGACAGTCAGAATGAGGGACAGTCAGATTGAGGAAGAGTCGGAGTGAGGGAGAGTGAGAATGAGGGAATGAGAATGAGGGAGAGTCATAATGAGGGAGTGAGAATGAGGGAGTGTCAGAATGAGGGAGAGTCAGAATGAGGGAGTGAGAATGAGGGACAGTCAGAATGAGGGACAGTCAGATTGAGGGAGTGAGAATGAGGGACAGTCAGAATGAGGGACAGTCAGATTGAGGGAGTGAGAATGAGGGAGTCAGAATGAGTGAGAGTCAGAATGAGGGAGTCAGAATGAGGGACAGTCAGAATGAGGGACAGTCAGAATGAGGGACAGTCAGATTGAGGGAGTGAGAATGAGGGAGTCAGAATGAGGGAGTCAGAATGAGGGAGTCAGAATGAGTGAGAGTCAGAATGAGGGAGTCAGAATGAGGGACAGTCAGAATGAGGGAGAGTGAGAATGAGGGAGTGTCAGAATGAGGGAGTCAGAATGAGGGAGAGTCAGAATGAGGGAGTGAGAATGAGGGAGTGAGAATGAGGGAGTGAGAATGAGGGAGTCAGAATGAGTGAGTCAGAATGAGGGAGTGAGAATGAGGGAGTCAGAATGAGTGAGTCAGAATGAGTGACAGTCAGAATGAGGGACAGTCAGATTGAGGGAGTGAGAATGAGGGAGTGAGAATGAGGGAGTGAGAATGAGGGAGAGTCAGAATGAGGGAGTGAGAATGAGGGAGTGAGAATGAGGGAGTGAGAATGAGGGAGTTAGAATGAGGGAGTGTGAATGAGGGAGTGTGAATGAGGGAGTCAGAATGAGGGAGTTAGAATGAGGGAGTGAGAATGAGAGAGTGAGAATGAGGGAGATAGAATGAGGGAGTGTGAATGAGGGAGTCAGAATGAGGGACAGTCAGAATGAGGGACAGTCAGAATGAGGGACAGTCAGATTGAGGGAGTGAGAATGAGGGAGTGAGAATGAGGGAGTGAGAATGAGGGAGTGAGAATGAGGGAGTGAGAATGAGGGAGAGTCAGAATGAGGGAGTCAGAATGAGGGAGTGAGAATGAGGGAGTCAGAATGAGGGACGGCCAGATTGAGGGAGTGAGAATGAGGGAGTGAGAATGAGGGAGTGAGAATGAGGGAGTCAGAATGAGGGAGTTAGAATGAGGGAGTGAGAATGAGGGGGTGAGAATGATGGAGTGAAAATAAGGGAGTGAGAATGAGGGAGTCAGAATGATGGAGTCTCGGAATGAGGGAGTGAGAATAAGGGAGTGAGAATGAGGGAGTCAGAATGAGGGAGTCTCGGAATGAGGGAGAGTGAGGATGAGGGAGAGTGCGGATGAGGGAGAGTGAGGATAAGGGCGAGTCGGGATCAGGGAGAGTGGGGATGAGTTGAGTGAGGATGAGCAAGAGTGAGGATGAGGGAGAGTGAGGGTGAGGGAGAGTGAGGCTGAGGGAGAGTGAGGCTGAGGGAGAGTGTGGCTGAGGGAAAGTCGGGGTGAGGGTCAGGGAGAGTGAGGATGAGGGAGAGTGAGGGTGAGGGAGAGTGAGGCTGAGGGAGAGTGAGGGTGAGGGAGAGTGAGGCTGAGGGAAAGTCGGGGTGAGGGTCAGTGAGGGTGAGGGTGAGGCAGTGTGAGGATGAGGGTGAGGGAGAGTGAGAGAGAGTGAGGGTGAGGTAGAGTGAGGGTGAGGGAGAGTGAGGCTGAGGGAGAGTGAGGCTGAGGGAGAGTGAGGCTGAGGGAGAGTGAGGGTGAGGGAGAGTGAGGGTGAGGGAGAGTGAGGGTGAGGGAGAGTGAGGGTGAGGGAGAGTGAGGGTGAGTGAGGCTGAGGGAAAGTCGGGGTGTGGGTCAGTGAGGGTGAGGGAGAGTGAGGGTGAGGGAGAGTGAGGGTGAGGGAGAGTGAGGGTGAGGGAGAGTGAGGGTGAGTGAGGGTGAGGGACAGTGAGGGTGAGGGAGAGTCGAGGTGAGGGAGAGTGAGGGTGAGGGAGAGTGAGGGTGAGGGAGAGTGAGGGTGAGGGAGAGTGAGGGTGAGGGAGAGTGAGGGTGAGGGTGAGTCGGGGTGAGGGAGAGTGAGGCTGAGGGAAAGTCGGGGTGAGGGTCAGTGAGGGTGAGGGACAGTGAGGATGAGGGAGAGTGAGGATGAGGGAGAGTGAGGGTGAGGGAGAGTGAGGGTGAGGGAGATTGAGGGTGAGGGAGAGTGAGGCTGAGGGAAAGTCGGGGTGAGGGTCAGTGAGGGTGAGGGAGAGTGAGGGTGAGGGAGAGTGAGGATGAGGGAGAGTGAGGCTGAGGGAGAGTGAGGGTGAGGGAGAGTGAGGGTGAGGGAGAGTCGGGATGAGGCAGTGAGAATGAGGGAGTGAGAATGAGGGAGTGAGAATGAGGGAGTGAGAATGAGGGAGTGAGAATAAGTAAGAGTCAGAATGAGGGAGTCAGAATGAGGGAGTCAGAATGAGGGACAGTCAGAATGAGGGACAGTCAGAATGAGGGCCAGTCAGATTGAGGAAGAGTGAGGATGAGGAAGAGTGAGGATGAGGGAGAATGAGGATGAGGGAGAGTGGGGATGAGGGAGAGTTGGGATGAGGGCGAGTCAGGATGAGGGAGTGAGAGGATGAGGGAGAGTGGGGACGAGGGAGAGTCGGGATGAGGGAGTGTGAGGACGAGGGAGAGTGAGGGTGAGGGAGAGTGAGGGTGAGGGAGAGGGTGAGTCGGGCTGAGGGAGAGTGAGGCTGAGGGAAAGTCGGGGTGAGGGTCAGTGAGGGTGAGGGAGAGTCAGGGTGAGGGAGTGTGAGGATGAGGGAGAGTGAGGGTGAGGGAGAGTGAGGGTGAGGGAGAGTGAGGGTGAGGGAGAGTGAGGGTGAAGGAGAGTGAGGCTGAGGGAAAGTCGGGGTGAGGGTCAGTGAGGGTGAGGGAGAGTGAGGATGAGGGAGAGTGAGGCTGAGGGAGAGTGAGGGTGAGGGAGAGTGAGGCTGAGGGAAAGTCGGGGTGAGGGTCAGTGAGGGTGAGGGAGAGTGAGGATGAGGGAGAGTGAGGCTGAGGGAGAGTGAGGCTGAGGGAGAGTGAGGGTGAGGGAGAGTCGGGATGAGGGAGTGAGAATGAGGGAGTGAGAATGAGGGAGTGAGAATGAGGGAGTGAGAATGAGGGAGTGAGAATAAGTAAGAGTCAGAATGAGGGAGTCAGAATGAGGGACAGTCAGAATGAGGGACAGTCAGAATGAGGGACAGTCAGATTGAGGAAGAGTCGGAGTGAGGGAGAGTGAGGATGAGGAAGAGTGAGGATGAGGGAGAATGAGGATGAGGGAGAGTGGGGATGAGGGAGAGTCGGGATGAGGGCGAGTCAGGATGAGGGAGTTAGAGGATGAGGGAGAGTGGGGACGAGGGAGAGTCGGGGTGAGGGAGTGTGAGGACGAGAGAGAGTGGGGATGAGGGCGAGTCGGGATCAGGGAGAGTCGGGATGAGGGAGAGTGAGGATGAGGGAGAGTGAGGAGAGGGAGAGTGAGGGTGAGGGAGGGTGAGGGAGAGTGAGGGTGGGGGAGAGTGAGGCTGAGGGGAAGTCGGGGTGAGGGTCAGGGAGAGTGAGGGAGAGTGAGGATGAGGGAGAGTGAGTGTGACGGAGAGTGAGGGTGAGGGAGAGTGAGGGTGAGGGAGAGTTGGGATGAGGGAGAGTGAGGCTGAGGGAAAGTCGGGGTGAGGCTCAGTGAGGGTGAGGGAGAGTGAGGGTGAGGGAGAGTGAGGCTGAGGGTGAGTGAGGCTGAGGGTCAGTGAGGATGAGGGAGAGTGAGGGTGAGGGAGTGTGAGGATGAGGGAGAGTGAGGCTGAGGGAAAGTCGGGGTGAGGGTCAGTGAGGCTGAGGGAGAGTGAGGGTGAGGGAGAGTGAGGCTGAGGGAGAGTGAGGGTGAGGGTGAGGGAGAGTTGGGGTGAGGGAGAGTGAGGCTGAGGGAAAGTCGGGGTGAGGCTCAGTGAGGGTGAGGGAGAGTGAGGTAGAGGGAGAGTGAGGCTGAGGGTGAGTGAGGCTGAGGGTCAGTGAGGATGAGGGAGAGTGAGGGTGAGGGAGTGTGAGGATGAGGGAGAGTGAGGCTGAGGGAAAGTCGGGGTGAGGGTCAGTGAGGCTGAGGGAGAGTGAGGGTGAGGGAGAGTGAGGCTGAGGGTGAGTGAGGCTGAGGGTCAGTGAGGATGAGGGAGAGTGAGGCTGAGGGAGAGTGAGGGTGAGGGAGTGTGAGGATGAGGGAGAGTGAGGGTGAGGGAGAGTGAGGGTGAGGGAGAATGAGGGTGAGGGAGAGTGAGGGTGAGGGTGAGGGAGAGTTGGGGTGAGGGAGAGTCAGGCTGAGGGAAAGTCGGGGTAAGGCTCAGTGAGGCTGAGGGAGAGTGAGGCTGAGGGAGAGTGAGGGTGAGGGAGAGTCGGGATGAGGGAGTGAGAATGAGGGAGTGAGAATGAGGGAGTGAGAATGAGGGAGTGAGAATGAGGGAGTGAGAATGAGGGAGTGAGAATAAGTAAGAGTCAGAATGAGGGAGTCAGAATGAGGGACAGTCAGAATGAGGGACAGTCAGAATGAGGGACAGTCAGATTGAGGAAGAGTCGGAGTGAGGGAGAGTGAGGATGAGGAAGAGTGAGGATGAGGGAGAATGAGGATGAGGGAGAGTGGGGATGAGGGAGAGTCGGGATGAGGGCGAGTCAGGATGAGGTAGTTAGAGGATGAGGGAGAGTGGGGACGAGGGAGAGTCGGGGTGAGGGAGTGTGAGGACGAGAGAGAGTGGGGATGAGGGCGAGTCGGGATCAGGGAGAGTCGGGATGAGGGAGAGTGAGGATGAGGGAGAGTGAGGAGAGGGAGAGTGAGGGTGAGGGAGGGTGAGGGAGAGTGAGGGTGGGGGAGAGTGAGGCTGAGGGGAAGTCGGGGTGAGGGTCAGGGAGAGTGAGGGAGAGTGAGGATGAGGGAGAGTGAGTGTGACGGAGAGTGAGGGTGAGGGAGAGTGAGGGTGAGGGAGAGTTGGGATGAGGGAGAGTGAGGCTGAGGGAAAGTCGGGGTGAGGCTCAGTGAGGGTGAGGGAGAGTGAGGGTGAGGGAGAGTGAGGCTGAGGGTGAGTGAGGCTGAGGGTCAGTGAGGATGAGGGAGAGTGAGGGTGAGGGAGTGTGAGGATGAGGGAGAGTGAGGCTGAGGGAAAGTCGGGGTGAGGGTCAGTGAGGCTGAGGGAGAGTGAGGGTGAGGGAGAGTGAGGCTGAGGGAGAGTGAGGGTGAGGGTGAGGGAGAGTTGGGGTGAGGGAGAGTGAGGCTGAGGGAAAGTCGGGGTGAGGCTCAGTGAGGGTGAGGGAGAGTGAGGTAGAGGGAGAGTGAGGCTGAGGGTGAGTGAGGCTGAGGGTCAGTGAGGATGAGGGAGAGTGAGGGTGAGGGAGTGTGAGGATGAGGGAGAGTGAGGCTGAGGGAAAGTCGGGGTGAGGGTCAGTGAGGCTGAGGGAGAGTGAGGGTGAGGGAGAGTGAGGCTGAGGGTGAGTGAGGCTGAGGGTCAGTGAGGATGAGGGAGAGTGAGGCTGAGGGAGAGTGAGGGTGAGGGAGTGTGAGGATGAGGGAGAGTGAGGGTGAGGGAGAGTGAGGGTGAGGGAGAATGAGGGTGAGGGAGAGTGAGGGTGAGGGTGAGGGAGAGTTGGGGTGAGGGAGAGTCAGGCTGAGGGAAAGTCGGGGTGAGGCTCAGTAAGGGTGAGGGAGAGTGAGGGTGAGGGAGTGTGAGGATCAGGGAAAGTCGGGGTGAGGGTCAGTGAGGGTGAGGGAGAGTGAGGGTGAGGGAGTGTGAGGATGAGGGAAAGTGAGGGTGAGGGAGAGTGAGCGTGAGGGAAAGTCGGGTTGAGGGTCAGTGAGGGTGAGGGAGAGTGAGGATGAGGTAGAGTGAGGGTGAGGGAGAGTGAGGCTGAGGGAAAGTCGGGGTGAGGGTCAGTGAGGGTGAGGGAGAGTGAGGATGAGGGAGAGTGAGGCTGAGGGAGAGTGAGGGTGATGGAGAGTGAGGGTGAGGGAGAGTCGGGATGAGGGAGTCAGAATGAGGGACAGTCAGAATGAGGGACAGTCAGATTGAGGGAGTGAGAATGAGGGAGTCAGAATGAGGGAGTCAGAATGAGTGAGAGTCAGAATGAGGGAGTCAGAATGAGGGACAGTCAGAATGAGGGACAGTCAGATTGAGGGAGTGAGAATGATGGAGTCTGAATGAGGGAGTCAGAATGAGTGAGAAAGAATGAGGGAGTCAGAATGAGGGAGTCAGAATGAGTGAGAGTCAGAATGAGGGAGTCAGAATGAAGGAGTGAGAATGAGGGACAGTCAGAATGAGGGACAGTCAGAATGAGGGACAGTCAGAATGAGGGACAGTCAGAATGAGGGACAGTCAGATTGAGGGAGTGAGAATGAGGGAGTCAGAATGAGGGAGTCAGAATGAGGGACAGTCAGAATGAGTGAGTCAGAATGAGTGACAGTCAGAATGAGGGACAGTCAGATTGAGGGAGTGAGAATGAGGGAGTGAGAATGAGGGAGTGAGAATGAGGGAGAGTCAGAATGAGGGAGTGAGAATGAGGGACAGTCAGAATGAGGGACAGTCAGAATGAGGGACAGTCAGAATGAGGGACAGTCAGAATGAGGGACAGTCAGAATGAGGGACAGTCAGATTGAGGGAGTGAGAATGAGGGAGTGAGAATGAGGGAGAGTCAGAATGAGGGAGTCAGAATGAGGGAGTGAGAATGAGGGAGTCAGAATGAGGGACGGTCAGATTGAGGGAGTGAGAATGAGGGAGTGAGAATGAGGGAGTGAGAATGAGGGAGTCAGAATGAGGGAGTTAGAATGAGGGAGTGAGACTGAGGGAGTGAGAATGAGGGAGTGAGAATAAGGGAGTGAGAATGAGGGAGTCAGAATGAGGGAGTGAGAATGAGGGAGAGTGCGGATGAGGGAGAGTGAGGATGAGGGCGAGTCGGGATCAGGGAGAGTGGGGATGAGTTGAGTGAGGATGAGGGAGAGTGAGTGTGAGGGAGAGTGAGGCTGAGGGAGAGTGAGGGTGAGGGAGATTGAGGCTGAGGGAAAGTCGGGGTGAGGGTCAGTGAGGGTGAGGGAGAGTGAGGATGAGGGTGAGGGAGTGTGAGAGAGAGTGAGGGTGAGGGAGAGTGAGGGTGAGGGAGAGTGAGGCTGAGGGAGAGTGAGGGTGAGGGAGAGTGAGGGTGAGGGAGAGTGAGGGTGAGGGAGAGTGAGGGTGAAGGAGAGTCTGGGTGAGGGAGAGTGAGTGTGAGGGTGAGTGAGGCTGAGGGAAAGTCGCGGTGTGGGTCAGTGAGGGAGAGTGAGGGTGAGGGAGAGTGAGGGTGAGGAAGAGAGGGTGAGTGAGGTTGAGGGACAGTGAGGGTGAGGGAGAGTCGGGGTGAGGGAGAGTGAGGGTGAGGGAGAGTGAGGGTGAGGGAGAGTGAGGGTGAGGGAGAGTGAGGGTGAGGGAGAGCGAGGGTGAAGGAGAATCTGGGTGAGGGAGAGTGAGGCTGAGGGAGAGTGAGGATGAGGGAGAGGGAGGCTGAGGGAAAGTCGGGGTGAGGGTCAGTGAGGGTGAGGGAGAGTCAGGGTGAGGGAGTGTGAGGATGAGGGAGAGTGAGGGTGAGTGAGGGTGAGGGACAGTGAGGGTGAGGGAGAGTGAGGGTGAGGGTGAGTCGGGGTGAGGGAGAGTCAGAATGAGGGAGTCAGAATGAGGGACAGTCAGAATGAGGGACAGTCAGAATGAGGAAGAGTCGGAGTGAGGGAGAGTGAGGATGAGAAGAGTGAGGATGAGGGAGAATGAGGATGAGGGAGAGTGGGGATGAGGGAGAGTCGGGATGAGGGCGAGTCAGGATGAGGGAGTGAGAGGATGAGGGAGAGTGGGGACGAGGGAGAGTCGGGATGAGGGAGTGTGAGGACGAGGGAGAGTGAGGGTGAGGGAGAGTGAGGGTGAGGGTGAGGGTGAGTCGGGGTGAGGGAGAGTGAGGCTGAGGGAAAGTCGGGGTGAGGGTCAGTGAAGGTGAGGGAGAGTCAGGGTGAGGGAGTGTGAGGATGAGGGAGAGTGAGGGTGAGGGAGAGTGAGGGTGAGGGAGAGTGAGGGTGAGGGAGAGTGAGGGTGAAGGAGAGTGAGTCTAAGGGAAAGTCGGGGTGAGGGTCAGTGAGGGTGAGGGAGAGTGAGGATGAGGGAGAGTGAGGCTGAGGGAGAGTGAGGGTGAGGGAGAGTGAGGCTGAGGGAAAGTCGGGGTGAGGGTCAGTGAGGGTGAGGGAGAGTGAGGATGAGGGAGAGTGAGGCTGAGGGAGAGTGAGGGTGAGGGAGAGTGAGGGTGAGGGAGAGTCGGGATGAGGGAGTGAGAATGGGGAGTGAGAATGAGGGAGTGAGAATGAGGGAGTGAGAATGAGGGAGTGAGAATGAGGGAGTGAGAATGAGGGAGTGAGAATGAGGGAGTGAGAATAAGTAAGAGTCAGAATGAGGGAGTCAGAATGAGGGACAGTCAGAATGAGGGACAGTCAGAATGAGGGACAGTCAGATTGAGGGACAGTCAGATTGAGGAAGAGTCGGAGTGAGGGAGAGTGAGGATGAGGAAGAGTGAGGATGAGGGAGAATGAGGATGAGGGAGAGTGGGGATGAGGGAGAGTCGGGATGAGGGCGAGTCAGGATGAGGGAGTGAGAGGATGAGGGAGAGTGGGGACGAGGGAGAGTCGGGTTGAGGGAGTGTGATGACGAGGGAGAGTGGGGATGAGGGCGAGTCGGGATCAGGGAGAGTCGGGATGAGGGAGAGTGAGGATGAGGGAGAGTGAGGAGAGGGAGAGTGAGGGTGAGGGAGGGTGAGGGAGAGTGAGGGTGAGGGAGAGTGAGGCTGAGGGGAAGTCGGGGTGAAGGTCAGGGAGAGTGAGGGAGAGTGAGGATGAGGGAGAGTGAGTGTGAGGGAGAGTGAGGGTGAGGGAGAGTGAGGGTGAGGGAGAGTGAGGGTGAGGGAGAGTGATGGTGAGGGAGAGTGAGGGTGAGGGAGAGTGAGGCTGAGGGAAAGTCGGGGTGAGGGTCAGTGAGGCTGAGGGAGAGTGAGGGTGAGGGAGAGTGAGGCTGGGGGTGAGTGAGGCTGAGGGTCAGTGAGGATGAGGGAGAGTGAGGCTGAGGAGGAGTGAGGGTGAGGGAGTGTGAGGATGAGGGAGAGTGAGGGTGAGGGAGAGTGAGGGTGAGGGAGAATGAGGGTGAGGGAGAGTGAGGGTGAGGGTGAGGGAGAGTTGGGGTGAGGGAGAGTGAGGCTGAGGGAAAGTCGGGGTGAGGCTCAGTGAGCGTGAAGGAGAGTGAGGGTGACGGAGTGTGAGGGTGAGGGTGAGTGAGGCTGAGGGAAAGTCGGGGTGAGGGTCAGTGAGGGTGAGGGAGAGTGAGGGTGAGGGAGTGTGCGGATGAGGGAAAGTCGGGGTGAGGGTCAGTGAGGGTGAGGGAGAGTGAGGGTGAGGGAGTGTGAGCATGAGGGAAAGTGAGGGTGAGGGAGAGTGAGCGTGAGGGAGAGTGAGGGAGAGTGAGGGTGGGGGAAAGTCGGGTTGAGGGTCAGTGAGGGTGAGGGAGAGTGAGGATGAGGTAGAGTGAGGGTGAGGGAGAGTGAGGCTGAGGGAAAGTCGGGGTGAGGGTCAGTGAGGGTGAGGGAGAGTGAGGATGAGGGAGAGTGAGGCTGAGGGAGAGTGAGGGTGAGGGAGAGTCGGGATGAGGGAGTCAGAATGAGGGACAGTCAGAATGAGGGACAGTCAGATTGAGGGAGTGAGAATGAGGGAGTCTGAATGAGGGAGTCAGAATGAGTGAGTAAGAATGAGGGAGTCAGAATGAGGGAGTCAGAATGAGTGAGAGTCAGAATGAGGGAGTCAGAATGAGGGAGTCAGAATGAGGGAGAGTCAGAATGAGGGAGAGTCAGAATGAGGGAGAGTCAGAATGAGGGAGTGTCAGAATGACGGAGTCAGAATGAGGGACAGTCAGAATGAGGGACAGTCAGATTGAGGAAGAGTCGGAATGAGGGAGAATGAGGATGAGGGAGAGTGGGGATGAGGGAGAGTCGGGATGAGGGCGAGTCAGGATGAGGGAGTGAGAGGATGAGGGAGAGTGGGGACGAGGGAGAGTCGGGATGAGGGAATGTGAGGACGAGGGAGAGTGAGGGTGAGGGAGAGTGAGGGTGAGGGTGAGTGAGGGTGAGGGATAGTGAGGTGAGGGAAAGTCAGGGAGAGGGTCAGTGAGGGTGAGGGAGAGTGAGGGTGAGGGAGAGTGAGGGTGAGGGAGAGTGAGGGTGTGAGGATGAGGGAGAATGAGGGTGAGGGAGAGTGAGGGTGAGGGAGAGTGAGGCTGAGGGAAAGTCGGGGTGAGGGTCAGTGAGGGTGAGGGAGAGTGAGGTGAGGGAGAGTGAGGGTGAGGGAGAGTGAGGCTGAGGGTGAGTGAGGCTGAGGGTCAGTGAGGGTGAGGGAGAGTGAGGATGAGGGAGAGTGAGAGTGAGGGAGAGTGAGAGTGAGGGAGAGCGAGGATGAGGGAGAGTGATGCTGAGGAAGAGTGAGGGTGAGGGAGAGTGAGGGTGAGGGAGAGTGAGGCTGAGGGAGAGTGAGGGAGAGGGAGAGTGAGGGTGAGGGAGAGTCGGGGTGAGGGAAAGTGAGGGAGACTGAGGGTGAGGGAGAGTCAGGGTGAGGGAGTATGAGGCTGAGGGAAAGTCGGGGTGAGGGTGAGGCAGAGTGAGGGTGAGGGAGAGAGGGTGAGGGAGAGTGAGGGTGTGAGGATGAGGGAGAATGAGGGTGAGGGAGAGTGAGGGTGAGGGAGAGTGAGGCTGAGGGAAAGTCGGGGTGAGGGTCAGTGAGGGTGAGGGAGAGTGAGGTGAGGGAGAGTGAGGGTGAGGGAGAGTGAGGCTGAGGGTGAGTGAGGCTGAGGGAGAGCGAGGATGAGGGAGAGTGATGCTGAGGAAGAGTGAGGGTGAGGGAGAGTGAGGGTGAGGGAGAGTGAGGCTGAGGGAGAGTGAGGGAGAGGGAGGGTGAGGGTGAGGGAGAGTCGGGGTGAGGGAAAGTGAGGGAGACTGAGGGTGAGGGAGAGTCAGGGTGAGGGAGTATGAGGCTGAGGGAAAGTCGGGGTGAGGGTGAGGGAGAGTGAGGGTGAGGGAGTGTGAGGATGAGGGATAGTGAGGGTGACGGAGAGCGAGGGTGAGGGAGAGTGAGGGTGAGGGAGAGTGAGGCTGAGGGAAACTCGGGGTGAGGGTTAGTGAGGGTGAGGGAGAGTGAGCCTGAGGGAAAGTCAGGGTGAGGGTCAGTGAGGGTGAGGGAGAGTGAGGCTGAGGGAGAGTGAGGGTGAGGGAGAGTGAGGGTGAGGGATAGTGAGGGTGAGGGAGTGTGAGGATGAGGGAGAGTGAGGGTGAGGGAGAGTGTGGCTGATGGAAATTCGGGGCGAGGGTCAGTGAGGGTGAGGGAGAGTGAGGGTGAGGGTCAGTGAGGGTGAGGGAGAGTGAGGGTGAGGGAGAGTGAGGCTGAGGGAAAGTCGGGGTGAGGGAGAGTAAGGTTGAGGGAGTGTGAGGGAGAGGGAGTGTGAGGATGAGGGAGAGTGAGGGTGAGTGAGGGTGAGGGAGAGTGAGGCTGAGGGAGAGTGAGGCTGAGTGAGAGTCAGGGTGAGGGAGAGTGAGGGTGAGGGAGAGTGAGGGTGTGGGAGAGTGAGGATGAGGGAGAGTGAGGATGAGGGAGAGTGAGGATGAGGGAGAGTGAGCGTGAGGGAGAGTGAGGATGAGTGAGAGTGAGGGTGAGGGAAAGTGAGGATGAGGGAGAGTGAGGATGAGGGATAGTGAGGGGGAGTGAGGGGTGAGGGAGAGTGAGGATGAGGGAGAGTGAGGGTGAGGGGGAGTGAGGGGTGAGGGTCAGTGAGGGTGAGGGAGAGTGAGGGTGAGGGAGAGTGAGGATGGGGGAGAGTGAGGGTGAGGGAGAGTGAGGGTGAGGGAGAGTGAGGGTGAGGGAAAATCAGCATGAGGGAGAGTCAGATGAGGGAGAGTGAGGGGGAGTGAGGGGTGAGGGAAAGTGAGGATTAGGGAGAGTTGGGATGAGGGAGAGTGAGGTGAGGGAGAGTCGGGATGAGGGAGAGTGAGGATGAGGGAGAGTTGGGATGAGGGAGAGTTGGGATGAGGGAGAGTGAGGATGAGGGAGAGTTGAGATGAGGGAGAGTTGGGATGAGTGAGAGCTGGGATGAGGGAGAGTTGGGATGAGGGAGAGTTGGGATGAGGGAGAGTGAGGATGAGGGTGAGTTGGGATGAGGGAGAGTTGGGATGAGGGAGAGTTGGGATGAGTGAGAGCTGGGATGAGGGAGAGTTGGGATGAGGGAGAGTTGGGATGAGGGAGAGTGAGGATGAGGGAGAGTTGGGATGAGGGAGAGTTGGGATGAGGGAGAGCTGGGATGTGGGAGAGTTGGGATGAGGGAGATTTGGGATGAGGGAGTGTGTGGATGAGGGAGAGTTGTGATGAGGGAGTGTTGGGATGAGGGAGTGTGAGGATGAGGGAGAGTTGGGATGAGGGAGAGTTGGGATGTGGGAGTGTGAGGATGAGGGAGAGTTGGGATGAGGGAGAGTTGGGATGAGGGAGTGTGAGGATGAGGGAGAGTTGGGATGAGGGAGAGTTGGGATGTGGGAGAGTTGGGATGAGGGAGATTTGGGATGAGGGAGTGTGAGAATGAGGGAGAGTTGGGATGATGGAGTGTTGGGATGAGGGAGAGTTGGGATGAATGAGAGCTGGGATGAGGGAGAGTTGGGATGAGGGAGAGTTGGGATGAGGGAGAGTGAGGATGAGGGTGAGTTGGGATGAGGGAGAGTTGGGATGAGGGAGAGTTGGGATGAGTGAGAGCTGGGATGAGGGAGAGTTGGGATGAGGGAGAGTTGGGATGAGGGAGAGTGAGGATGAGGGAGAGTTGGGATGAGGGAGAGTTGGGATGAGGGAGAGCTGGGATGTGGGAGAGTTGGGATGAGGGAGATTTGGGATGAGGGAGTGTGTGGATGAGGGAGAGTTGTGATGAGGGAGTGTTGGGATGAGGGAGTGTGAGGATGAGGGAGAGTTGGGATGAGGGAGAGTTGGGATGTGGGAGTGTGAGGATGAGGGAGAGTTGGGATGAGGGAGAGTTGGGATGAGGGAGTGTGAGGATGAGGGAGAGTTGGGATGAGGGAGAGTTGGGATGTGGGAGAGTTGGGATGAGGGAGATTTGGGATGAGGGAGTGTGAGAATGAGGGAGAGTTGGGATGATAGAGTGTTGGGATGAGGGAGAGTTGGGATGAGGGAGAGTTGGGTTGAGGCAGAGCTAGGATGAGGGAGTGTTGGGATGAGGGAGAGTTGGGATGAGGGAGAGTTGGGTTGAGGCAGAGCTGGGATGAGGGAGAGTGAGGGTGAGGGAGAGTTGGGGTGAGGGAGTGTGAGGATGAGGGAGAGTTGGGATGAGGGAGTGTTGGGATGAGGGAGAGCTGGGATGAGGGAGAGTTTGGATGAGGGAGAGTTGGGATGAGGGAGAGCTGGGATGAGGGAGAGTTTGGATGAGGGAGAGTGAGGGTGAGGGAGAGTTTGGATGAGGGAGAGTTGGGATGAGGGAGAGTTGGGATGAGGGAGAGCTGGGATGAGGGAGAGTTTGGATGAGGGAGAGTGAGGGTGAGGGAGAGTTTGGATGAGGGAGAGTTGGGATGAGGGAGAGTTGGGATGAGGGAGAGTGAGGGTGAGGGAGAGTGAGGGTGAGGGAGAGTTGGGATGAGGGAGAGTTTGGATGAGGGAGAGTGAGGGTGAGGGAGAGTTGGGGTGAGGGAGAGTGAGGGTGAGGGAGAGTCGGGATTAGTGTTCTGGAGGGTATTTGCTGTCATAAGGATTTAGGACTGGAATGGGATTATGGAACAGGGATTGGAGAGGTTTTTGTGGGCAGGAATTTACAGAAATTCCTGGCATTTTGCTGCGTTGGGGAGGACTATTTGTGAATCCGGATTGTTCCGGGTTTCCTCCTCAGGAATCGTGATTGAACATTACCTGCTTCTGATAATATTCCAGGCCTTTCTGATAATCCATCACTTTACAGGAGAGATCGCCAAGCTTCTCGTAGATTTTCATTCTCCAGGAATGTTGATGTGGCTGTGCCCGAGACAGAGATGCCTGCAGCTCAATGCCCTTCATCGCTGCAGTGGCAGAGGGAAAAGTCAAATGTGCAACGTTCTGAAACAGTCACCGCGACAATCGATCAGAGACAGAGTTACAGTGAGTTACACACCGTTCTGAAACAGTCATCGCCACAATCGATCAGAGACAGAGTTACAGTGAATTACACACCGTTCTGAAACAGTCACCGCCACAATCGATCAGAGACAGAGTTACAGTGAGTTACAAACCGTTCTGAAACAGTCACCGCCACAATCGATCAGAGACAGAGTTACAGTGAATTACACACCGTTCTGAAACAGTCACCGCCACAATCGATCAGAGACAGAGTTACAGTGAGTTACAAACCGTTCTGAAACAGTCACCGCCACAATCGAACAGAGACAGAGTTACAGTGAGTTACACACCGTTCTGAAACAGTCACCGCCACAATCGATCAGAGACAGAGTTACAGTGAATTACACACCGTTCTGAAACAGTCACCGCCACAATCGATCAGAGACAGAGTTACAGTGAGTTACAAACCGTTCTGAAACAGTCACCGCCACAATCGAACAGAGACAGAGTTACAGTGAGTTACACACCGTTCTGAAACAGTCACCGCCACAATCGATCAGAGACAGAGTTACAGTGAGTTACACACCGTTCTGAAACAGTCACCGCCACAATCGAACAGAGACAGAGTTACAGTGAGCTACACACCGTTCCGAAACAGTCATCGCCACAATCGATCAGAGACAGAGTTACAGTGAATTACACACCGTTCTGAAACAGTCACCGCCACAATCGATCAGAGACAGAGTTACAGTGAATTACACACCGTTCTGAAACAGTCACCGCCACAATCGATCAGAGACAGAGTTACAGTGAGTTACACACCGTTCTGAAACAGTCACCGCCACAATCGATCAGAGACAGAGTTACAGTGAGTTACACACCGTTCTGAAACAGTCACCGCCACAATCGATCAGAGACAGAGTTACAGTGAGTTACACACCGTTCTGAAACAGTCACCGCCACAATCGATCAGAGACAGAGTTACAGTGAGTTACACACCGTTCTGAAACAGTCATCGCCACAATCGATCAGAGACAGAGTTACAGTGAGTTACACACCATTCTGAAACAGTCACCGCCACAATCGATCAGAGACAGAGTTACAGTGAATTACACACCGTTCCGAAACAGTCATCGCCACAATCGAACAGAGACAGAGTTACAGTGAGTTACACACCGTTCCGAAACAGTCATCGCCACAATCGATCAGAGACAGAGTTACAGTGAGTTACACACCGTTCCGAAACAGTCACCGCCACAATCGATCAGAGACAGAGTTACAGTGAGTTACACACCGTTCTGAAACAGTCATCGCCACAATCGATCAGAGACAGAGTTACACTGAGTTACACACCGTTCTGAAACAGTCATCGCCACAATCGATCAGAGACAGAGTTACAGTGAGTTACACACCGTTCCGAAACAGTCACCGCCACAATCGATCAGAGACAGAGTTACAGTGAGTTACACACCGTTCCGAAACAGTCATCGCCACAATCGATCAGAGACAGAGTTACAGTGAATTACACACCGTTCTGAAACAGTCACCGCCACAATCGATCAGAGACAGAGTTACAGTGAGTTACACACCGTTCTGAAACAGTCATCGCCACAATCGATCAGAGACAGAGTTACAGTGAGTTACACACCGTTCTGAAACAGTCACCGCCACAATCGATCAGAGACAGAGTTACAGTGAGTTACACACCGTTCTGAAACAGTCACCGCCACAATCGAACAGAGACAGAGTTACAGTGAGTTACACACCGTTCTGAAACAGTCACCGCCACAATCGAACAGAGACAGAGTTACAGTGAGTTACACACCGTTCTGAAACAGTCACCGCCACAATCGATCAGAGACAGAGTTACAGTGAGTTACACACCGTTCTGAAACAGTCACCGCCACAATCGATCAGAGACAGAGTTACAGTGAGTTACACACCGTTCTGAAACAGTCACCGCCACAATCGATCAGAGACAGAGTTACAGTGAATTACACACCGTTCTGAAACAGTCACCGCCACAATGGAACAGAGACAGAGTTACAGTGAGTTACACACCGTTCTGAAACAGTCACCGCCACAATCGAACAGAGACAGAGTTACAGTGAGTTACACACCGTTCTGAAACAGTCACCGCCACAATCGATCAGAGACAGAGTTACAGTGAGTTACACACCGTTCTGAAACAGTCACCGCCACAATCGAACAGAGACAGAGTTACAGTGAGTTACACACCGTTCTGAAACAGTCACCGCCACAATCGAACAGAGACAGAGTTACAGTGAGTTACACACCGTTCCGAAACAGTCACCGCCACAATCGAACAGAGACAGAGTTACAGTGAATTACACACCGTTCTGAAACAGTCACCGCCACAATCGATCAGAGACAGAGTTACACTGAGTTACACACCGTTCTGAAACAGTCACCGCCACAATCGATCAGAGACAGAGTTACAGTGAGTTACACACCGTTCTGAAACAGTCACCGCCACAATCGAACAGAGACAGAGTTACAGTGAGTTACACACCGTTCTGAAACAGTCACCGCCACAATCGATCAGAGACAGAGTTACAGTGAGTTACACACCGTTCTGAAACAGTCACCGCCACAATCGATCAGAGACAGCGTTACAGTGAATTACACACCATTCTGAAACAGTCACCGCCACAATGGAACAGAGACAGAGTTACAGTGAGTTACACACCGTTCTGAAACAGTCACCGCCACAATCGATCAGAGACAGAGTTACAGTGAGTTACACACCGTTCTGAAACAGTCACCGCCACAATCGATCAGAGACAGAGTTACAGTGAATTACACACCGTTCTGAAACAGTCACCGCCACAATCGATCAGAGATAGAGTTACAGTGAGTTACACACCGTTCTGAAACAGTCACCGCCACAATCGATCAGAGACAGAGTTACAGTGAGTTACACACCGTTCTGAAACAGTCATCGCCACAATCGATCAGAGACAGAGTTACAGTGAGTTACACACCGTTCTGAAACAGTCACCGCCACAATCGAACAGAGACAGAGTTACAGTGAGTTACACACCGTTCTGAAACAGTCACCGCCACAATGGAACAGAGACAGAGTTACAGTGAGTTACACACCGTTCTGAAACAGTCATCGCCACAATCGATCAGAGACAGAGTTACAGTGAGTTACACACCGTTCTGAAACAGTCACCGCCACAATCGATCAGAGACTGAGTTACAGTGAGTTACACACCGTTCTGATACAGTCATCGCCACAATCGATCAGAGACAGAGTTACAGTGAGTTACACACCGTTCTGAAACAGTCATCGCCACAATCGATCAGAGACAGAGTTACAGTGAATTACACACCGTTCTGAAACAGTCATCGCCACAATCGATCAGAGACAGAGTTACAGTGAGTTACACACCGTTCTGATACAGTCATCGCCACAATCGATCAGAGACAGAGTTACAGTGAGTTACACACCGTTCTGATACAGTCATCGCCACAATCGATCAGAGACAGAGTTACAGTGAATTACACACCGTTCCGAAACAGTCATCGCCACAATCGATCAGAGACAGAGTTACAGTGAGTTACACACCGTTCTGATACAGTCATCGCCACAATCGATCAGAGACAGAGTTACAGTGAGTTACACACCGTTCTGAAACAGTCACCGCCACAATCGATCAGAGACAGAGTTACAGTGAGTTACACACCGTTCTGAAACAGTCACCGCCACAATCGAACAGAGACAGAGTTACAGTGAGTTACACACCGTTCTGAAACAGTCACCGCCACAATCGATCAGAGACAGAGTTACAGTGAGTTACACACCGTTCTGAAACAGTCACCGCCACAATCGAACAGAGACAGAGTTACAGTGAGTTACACACCGTTCTGAAACAGTCACCGCCACAATCGATCAGAGACAGAGTTACAGTGAGTTACACACCGTTCTGAAACCGTCACCGCCACAATCGAACAGAGACAGAGTTACAGTGAGTTACACACCGTTCTGAAACAGTCACCGCCACAATCGAACAGAGACAGAGTTACAGTGAGTTACACACCGTTCTGAAACAGTCACCGCCACAATGGAACAGAGACAGAGTTACAGTGAGTTACACACCGTTCTGAAACAGTCACCGCCACAATCGATCAGAGACAGAGTTACAGTGAGTTACACACCGTTCTGAAACAGTCACCGCCACAATCGATCAGAGACAGAGTTACAGTGAATTACACACCGTTCTGAAACAGTCACCGCCACAATCGAACAGAGACAGAGTTACAGTGAGTTACACACCGTTCTGAAACAGTCATCGCCACAATCGATCAGAGACAGAGTTACAGTGAGTTACACACCGTTCTGAAACAGTCACCGCCACAATCGATCAGAGACTGAGTTACAGTGAGTTACACACCGTTCTGATACAGTCATCGCCACAATCGACAGAGACAGAGTTACAGTGAGTTACACACCGTTCTGAAACAGTCATCGCCACAATCGATCAGAGACAGAGTTACAGTGAATTACACACCGTTCTGAAACAGTCATCGCCACAATCGATCAGAGACAGAGTTACAGTGAGTTACACACCGTTCTGATACAGTCATCGCCACAATCGATCAGAGACAGAGTTACAGTGAGTTACACACCGTTCTGATACAGTCATCGCCACAATCGATCAGAGACAGAGTTACAGTGAATTACACACCGTTCCGAAACAGTCATCGCCACAATCGATCAGAGACAGAGTTACAGTGAGTTACACACCGTTCTGATACAGTCATCGCCACAATCGATCAGAGACAGAGTTACAGTGAGTTACACACCGTTCTGAAACAGTCACCACCACAATCGAACAGAGACAGAGTTACAGTGAGTTCCACACCGTTCTGAAACAGTCACCGCCACAATCGAACACAGACAGAGTTACAGTGAGTTACACACCGTTCTGAAACATTCACCGCCACAATCGATCAGAGACAGAGTTACAGTGAGTTACACACCGTTCTGAAACAGTCACCGCCACAATCGAACAGAGACAGAGTTACAGTGAGTTACACACCGTTCTGAAACAGTCACCGCCACAATCGAACAGAGACAGAGTTACAGTGAGTTACACACCGTTCTGAAACAGTCACCGCCACAATCGAACAGAGACAGAGTTACAGTGAGTTACACACCGTTCTGAAACAGTCACCGCCACAATGGAACAGAGACAGAGTTACAGTGAGTTACACACCGTTCTGATACAGTCATCGCCACAATCGATCAGAGACAGAGTTACAGTGAGTTACACACCGTTCTGAAACAGTCACCGCCACAATCGATCAGAGACAGAGTTACAGTGAGTTACACACCGTTCTGAAACAGTCACCGCCACAATCGAACAGAGACAGAGTTACAGTGAGTTACACACCGTTCTGAAACAGTCACCGCCACAATGGAACAGAGACAGGGTTACAGTGAGTTACACACCGTTCTGAAACAGTCACCGCCACAATCGATCAGAGACAGAGTTACAGTGAGTTACACACCGTTCTGAAACAGTCACCGCCACAATCGATCAGAGACAGAGTTACAGTGAGTTACACACCGTTCTGAAACAGTCACCGCCACAATCGAACAGAGACAGAGTTACAGTGAGTTACACACCTTTCTGAAACAGTCACCGCCACAATCGAACAGAGACAGAGTTACAGTGAGTTACACACCATTCTGAAACAGTCACCGCCACAATGGAACAGAGACAGAGTTACAGTGAGTTACACACCGTTCTGAAACAGTCACCGCCACAATCGATCAGAGACAGAGTTACAGTGAGTTACACACCGTTCTGAAACAGTCACCGCCACAATCGATCAGAGACAGAGTTACAGTGAGTTACACACCGTTCTGAAACAGTCATCGCCACAATCGATCAGAGACAGAGTTACAGTGAGTTACACACCGTTCTGAAACAGCCACCGCCACAATCGATCAGAGACAGAGTTACAGTGAGTTACACACCGTTCTGAAACAGTCACCGCCACAATCGATCAGAGACAGAGTTACAGTGAGTTACACACCGTTCTGAAACAGTCACCGCCACAATCGATCAGAGACAGAGTTACAGTGAGTTACACACCATTCTGAAACAGTCATCGCCACAATCGATCAGAGACAGAGTTACAGTGAATTACACACCGTTCTGAAACAGTCACCGCCACAATCGAACAGAGACAGAGTTACAGTGAGTTACACACCGTTCTGAAACAGTCATCGCCACAATCGAACAGAGACAGAGTTACAGTGAGTTACACACCGTTCTGAAACAGTCACCGCCACAATCGATCAGAGACAGAGTTACAGTGAATTACACACCGTTCTGAAACAGTCACCGCCACAATCGAACAGAGACAGAGTTACAGTGAGTTACACACCGTTCTGAAACAGTCATCGCCACAATCGATCAGAGACAGAGTTACTGTGAGTTACACACCGTTCTGAAACAGTCACCGCCACAATCGATCAGAGACTGAGTTACAGTGAGTTACACACCGTTCTGAAACAGTCACCGCCACAATGGAACAGAGACAGAGTTACAGTGAGTTACACACCGTTCTGAAACAGTCACCGCCACAATCGATCAGAGACAGAGTTACAGTGAATTACACACCGTTCTGAAACAGTCATCGCCACAATCGATCAGAGACAGAGTTACAGTGAGTTACACACCGTTCTGAAACAGTCACCGCCACAATCGATCAGAGACAGAGTTACAGTGAGTTACACACCGTTCTGAAACAGTCACCGCCACAATCGATCAGAGACAGAGTTACAGTGAGTTACACACCGTTCTGAAACAGTCACCGCCACAATCGATCAGAGACAGAGTTACAGTGAGTTACACACCGTTCTGAAACAGTCACCGCCACAATGGAACAGAGACAGAGTTACAGTGAGTTACACACCGTTCTGAAACAGTCATCGCCACAATCGATCAGAGACAGAGTTACAGTGAGTTACACACCGTTCTGAAACAGTCACCGCCACAATCGATCAGAGACTGAGTTACAGTGAGTTACACACCGTTCTGATACAGTCATCGCCACAATCGATCAGAGACAGAGTTACAGTGAGTTATACACCGTTCTGAAACAGTCATCGCCACAATCGATCAGAGACAGAGTTACAGTGAATTACAAACCGTTCTGAAACAGTCACCGCCACAATCGATCAGAGACAGAGTTACAGTGAGTTACACACCGTTCTGAAACAGTCACCGCCACAATCGATCAGAGACAGAGTTACAGTGAGTTACACACCGTTCTGAAACAGTCATCGCCACAATCGATCAGAGACAGAGTTACAGTGAGTTACACACCGTTCTGATACAGTCATCGCCACAATCGATCAGAGACAGAGTTACAGTGAATTACACACCGTTCCGAAACAGTCATCGCCACAATCGATCAGAGACAGAGTTACAGTGAGTTACACACCGTTCTGATACAGTCATCGCCACAATCGATCAGAGACAGTGTTACAGTGAGTTACACACCGTTCTGAAACAGTCACCGCCACAATCGATCAGAGACAGAGCTACAGTGAGTTACACACCATTCTGAAACAGTCACCGCCACAATCGAACAGAGACAGAGTTACAGTGAATTACACACCGTTCTGAAACAGTCATCGCCACAATCGAACAGAGACAGAGTTACAGTGAATTACACACCGTTCTGAAACAGTCACCGCCACAATCGACCAGAGACAGAGTTACAGTGAGTTACACACCGTTCTGAAACAGTCACCGCCACAATCGATCAGAGACAGAGTTACAGTGAGTTACACACCGTTCTGAAACAGTCATCGCCACAATCGATCAGAGACAGAGTTACAGTGAGTTACACACCGTTCTGAAACAGTCACCGCCACAATCGAACAGAGACAGAGTTACAGTGAGTTACACACCGTTCTGAAACAGTCACCGCCACAATCGATCAGAGACAGAGTTACAGTGAGTTACACACCGTTCTGAAACAGTCACAGCCACAATCGATCAGAGACAGAGTTACAGTGAGTTACACACTGTTCTGAAACAGTCACCGCCACAATCGATCAGAGACAGAGTTACAGTGAGTTACACACCGTTCTGAAACAGTCATCGCCACAATCGATCAGAGACAGAGTTACAGTGAGTTACACACCGTTCTGAAACAGTCACCGCCACAATCGAACAGAGACAGAGTTACAGTGAGTTACACACCGTTCTGAAACAGTCACCGCCACAATCGAACAGAGACAGAGTTACAGTGAGTTACACACCGTTCTGAAACAGTCACCGCCACAATGGAACAGAGACAGAGTTACAGTGAGTTACACACCGTTCTGAAACAGTCACCGCCACAATCGATCAGAGACAGAGTTACAGTGAATTACACACCGTTCCGAAACAGTCATCGCCACAATCGATCAGAGACAGAGTTACAGTGAGTTACACACCGTTCCGAAACAGTCACCGCCACAATCGATCAGAGACAGAGTTACAGTGAGTTACACACCGTTCTGAAACAGTCATCGCCACAATCGATCAGAGACAGAGTTACAGTGAGTTACACAGCGTTCTGAAACAGTCACCGCCACAATCGATCAGAGACAGAGTTACAGTGAGTTACACACCGTTCTGAAACAGTCACCCCCACAATCGATCAGAGACTGAGTTACAGTGAGTTACACACAGTTCTGAAACAGTCACCGCCACAATCGATCAGAGACAGAGTTACAGTGAATTACACACCGTTCTGAAACAGTCACCGCCACAATCGATCAGAGACTGAGTTACAGTGAGTTACACACAGTTCTGAAACAGTCACCGCCACAATCGATCAGAGACAGAGTTACAGTGAGTTACACACCATTCTGAAACAGTCACCGCCACAATCGAACAGAGATAGAGTTACAGTGAGTTACACACCGTTCTGAAACAGTCACCGCCACAATCGATCAGAGACAGAGTTACAGTGAATTACACACCGTTCCGATACAGTCATCGCCACAATCGATCAGAGACAGAGTTACAGTGAGTTACACACCGTTCTGAAACAGTCATCGCCACAATCGATCAGAGACAGAGTTACAGTGAATTACACACCGTTCTGAAACAGTCATCGCCACAATCGATCAGAGACAGAGTTACAGTGAGTTACACACCGTTCTGATACAGTCATCGCCACAATCGATCAGAGACAGAGTTACAGTGAATTACACACCGTTCCGAAACAGTCATCGCCACAATCGATCAGAGACAGAGTTACAGTGAGTTACACACCGTTCTGAAACAGTCATCGCCACAATCGATCAGAGACAGAGTTACAGTGAGTTACACACCGTTCTGAAACAGTCACCGCCACAATCGATCAGAGACTGAGTTACAGTGAGTTACACACCGTTCTGATACAGTCATCGCCACAATCGATCAGAGACAGAGTTACAGTGAGTTACACACCGTTCTGAAACAGTCATCGCCACAATCGATCAGAGACAGAGTTACAGTGAATTACACACCGTTCTGAAACAGTCATCGCCACAATCGATCAGAGACAGAGTTACAGTGAGTTACACACCGTTCTGATACAGTCATCGCCACAATCGATCAGAGACAGAGTTACAGTGAGTTACACACCGTTCTGATACAGTCATCGCCACAATCGATCAGAGACAGAGTTACAGTGAATTACACACCGTTCCGAAACAGTCATCGCCACAATCGATCAGAGACAGAGTTACAGTGAGTTACACACCGTTCTGATACAGTCATCGCCACAATCGATCAGAGACAGAGTTACAGTGAGTTACACACCGTTCTGAAACAGTCACCGCCACAATCGAACAGAGACAGAGTTACAGTGAGTTACACACCGTTCTGAAACAGTCACCGCCACAATCGAACAGAGACAGAGTTACAGTGAGTTACACACCGTTCTGAAACATTCACCGCCACAATCGATCAGAGACAGAGTTACAGTGAGTTACACACCGTTCTGAAACAGTCACCGCCACAATCGAACAGAGACAGAGTTACAGTGAGTTACACACCGTTCTGAAACAGTCACCGCCACAATCGAACAGAGACAGAGTTACAGTGAGTTACACACCGTTCTGAAACAGTCACCGCCACAATCGAACAGAGACAGAGTTACAGTGAGTTACACACCGTTCTGAAACAGTCACCGCCACAATGGAACAGAGACAGAGTTACAGTGAGTTACACACCGTTCTGATACAGTCATCGCCACAATCGATCAGAGAAAGAGTTACAGTGAGTTACACACCGTTCTGAAACAGTCACCGCCACAATCGATCAGAGACAGAGTTACAGTGAGTTACACACCGTTCTGAAACAGTCACCGCCACAATCGAACAGAGACAGAGTTACAGTGAGTTACACACCGTTCTGAAACAGTCACCGCCACAATGGAACAGAGACAGGGTTACAGTGAGTTACACACCGTTCTGAAACAGTCACCGCCACAATCGATCAGAGACAGAGTTACAGTGAGTTACACACCGTTCTGAAACAGTCACCGCCACAATCGATCAGAGACAGAGTTACAGTGAGTTACACACCGTTCTGAAACAGTCACCGCCACAATCGAACAGAGACAGAGTTACAGTGAGTTACACACCTTTCTGAAACAGTCACCGCCACAATCGAACAGAGACAGAGTTACAGTGAGTTACACACCATTCTGAAACAGTCACCGCCACAATGGAACAGAGACAGAGTTACAGTGAGTTACACACCGTTCTGAAACAGTCACCGCCACAATCGATCAGAGACAGAGTTACAGTGAGTTACACACCGTTCTGAAACAGTCACCGCCACAATCGATCAGAGACAGAGTTACAGTGAGTTACACACCGTTCTGAAACAGTCATCGCCACAATCGATCAGAGACAGAGTTACAGTGAGTTACACACCGTTCTGAAACAGTCACCGCCACAATCGATCAGAGACAGAGTTACAGTGAGTTACACACCGTTCTGAAACAGTCACCGCCACAATCGATCAGAGACAGAGTTACAGTGAGTTACACACCGTTCTGAAACAGTCACCGCCACAATCGATCAGAGACAGAGTTACAGTGAGTTACACACCATTCTGAAACAGTCATCGCCACAATCGATCAGAGACAGAGTTACAGTGAATTAGACACCGTTCTGAAACAGTCACCGCCACAATCGAACAGAGACAGAGTTACAGTGAGTTACACACCGTTCTGAAACAGTCATCGCCACAATCGAACAGAGACAGAGTTACAGTGAGTTACACACCGTTCTGAAACAGTCACCGCCACAATCGATCAGAGACAGAGTTACAGTGAATTACACACCGTTCTGAAACAGTCACCACCACAATCGAACAGAGACAGAGTTACAGTGAGTTACACACCGTTCTGAAACAGTCATCGCCACAATCGATCAGAGACAGAGTTACTGTGAGTTACACACCGTTCTGAAACAGTCACCGCCACAATCGATCAGAGACTGAGTTACAGTGAGTTACACACCGTTCTGAAACAGTCACCGCCACAATGGAACAGAGACAGAGTTACAGTGAGTTACACACCGTTCTGAAACAGTCACCGCCACAATCGATCAGAGACAGAGTTACAGTGAATTACACACCGTTCTGAAACAGTCATCGCCACAATCGATCAGAGACAGAGTTACAGTGAGTTACACACCGTTCTGAAACAGTCACCGCCACAATCGATCAGAGACAGAGTTACAGTGAGTTACACACCGTTCTGAAACAGTCACCGCCACAATCGATCAGAGACAGAGTTACAGTGAGTTACACACCGTTCTGAAACAGTCACCGCCACAATCGATCAGAGACAGAGTTACAGTGAGTTACACACCGTTCTGAAACATTCACCGCCACAATGGAACAGAGACAGAGTTACAGTGAGTTACACACCGTTCTGAAACAGTCATCGCCACAATCGATCAGAGACAGAGTTACAGTGAGTTACACACCGTTCTGAAACAGTCACCGCCACAATCGATCAGAGACTGAGTTACAGTGAGTTACACACCGTTCTGATACAGTCATCGCCACAATCGATCAGAGACAGAGTTACAGTGAGTTATACACCGTTCTGAAACAGTCATCGCCACAATCGATCAGAGACAGAGTTACAGTGAATTACAAACCGTTCTGAAACAGTCACCGCCACAATCGATCAGAGACAGAGTTACAGTGAGTTACACACCGTTCTGAAACAGTCACCGCCACAATCGATCAGAGACAGAGTTACAGTGAGTTACACACCGTTCTGAAACAGTCATCGCCACAATCGATCAGAGACAGAGTTACAGTGAGTTACACACCGTTCTGATACAGTCATCGCCACAATCGATCAGAGACAGAGTTACAGTGAATTACACACCGTTCCGAAACAGTCATCGCCACAATCGATCAGAGACAGAGTTACAGTGAGTTACACACCGTTCTGATACAGTCATCGCCACAATCGATCAGAGACAGTGTTACAGTGAGTTACACACCGTTCTGAAACAGTCACCGCCACAATCGATCAGAGACAGAGTTACAGTGAGTTACACACCATTCTGAAACAGTCACCGCCACAATCGAACAGAGACAGAGTTACAGTGAATTACACACCGTTCTGAAACAGTCATCGCCACAATCGAACAGAGACAGAGTTACAGTGAATTACACACCGTTCTGAAACAGTCACCGCCACAATCGAACAGAGACAGAGTTACAGTGAGTTACACACCGTTCTGAAACAGTCACCGCCACAATCGATCAGAGACAGAGTTACAGTGAGTTACACACCGTTCTGAAACAGTCATCGCCACAATCGATCAGAGACAGAGTTACAGTGAGTTACACACCGTTCTGAAACAGTCACCGCCACAATCGAACAGAGACAGAGTTACAGTGAGTTACACACCGTTCTGAAACAGTCACCGCCACAATCGATCAGAGACAGAGTTACAGTGAGTTACACACCGTTCTGAAACAGTCACAGCCACAATCGATCAGAGACAGAGTTACAGTGAGTTACACACTGTTCTGAAACAGTCACCGCCACAATCGATCAGAGACAGAGTTACAGTGAGTTACACACCGTTCTGAAACAGTCATCGCCACAATCGATCAGAGACAGAGTTACAGTGAGTTACACACCGTTCTGAAACAGTCACCGCCACAATCGAACAGAGACAGAGTTACAGTGAGTTACACACCGTTCTGAAACAGTCACCGCCACAATCGAACAGAGACAGAGTTACAGTGAGTTACACACCGTTCTGAAACAGTCACCGCCACAATGGAACAGAGACAGAGTTACAGTGAGTTACACACCGTTCTGAAACAGTCACCGCCACAATCGATCAGAGACAGAGTTACAGTGAATTACACACCGTTCCGAAACAGTCATCGCCACAATCGATCAGAGACAGAGTTACAGTGAGTTACACACCGTTCCGAAACAGTCACCGCCACAATCGATCAGAGACAGAGTTACAGTGAGTTACACACCGTTCTGAAACAGTCATCGCCACAATCGATCAGAGACAGAGTTACAGTGAGTTACACAGCGTTCTGAAACAGTCACCGCCACAATCGATCAGAGACAGAGTTACAGTGAGTTACACACCGTTCTGAAACAGTCACCGCCACAATCGATCAGAGACTGAGTTACAGTGAGTTACACACAGTTCTGAAACAGTCACCGCC
Organism: Scyliorhinus torazame; assembly: GCF_047496885.1. Lineage (NCBI taxonomy): Eukaryota > Metazoa > Chordata > Chondrichthyes > Carcharhiniformes > Scyliorhinidae > Scyliorhinus > Scyliorhinus torazame. The sequence goes on along the minus strand of NC_092712.1, from coordinate 12,699,886 downwards.
ACAATCGATCAGAGACAGAGTTACAGTGAGTTACACACCATTCTGAAACAGTCACCGCCACAATCGAACAGAGATAGAGTTACAGTGAGTTACACACCGTTCTGAAACAGTCACCGCCACAATCGATCAGAGACAGAGTTACAGTGAATTACACACCGTTCCGATACAGTCATCGCCACAATCGATCAGAGACAGAGTTACAGTGAGTTACACACCGTTCTGAAACAGTCATCGCCACAATCGATCAGAGACAGAGTTACAGTGAATTACACACCGTTCTGAAACAGTCATCGCCACAATCGATCAGAGACAGAGTTACAGTGAGTTACACACCGTTCTGATACAGTCATCGCCACAATCGATCAGAGACAGAGTTACAGTGAGTTACACACCGTTCTGATACAGTCATCGCCACAATCGATCAGAGACAGAGTTACAGTGAATTACACACCGTTCCGAAACAGTCATCGCCACAATCGATCAGAGACAGAGTTACAGTGAGTTACACACCGTTCTGATACAGTCATCGCCACAATCGATCAGAGACAGAGTTACAGTGAGTTACACACCGTTCTGAAACAGTCACCGCCACAATCGATCAGAGACAGAGTTACAGTGAGTTACACACCGTTCTGAAACAGTCACCGCCACAATCGAACAGAGACAGAGTTACAGTGAGTTACACACCGTTCTGAAACAGTCACCGCCACAATCGATCAGAGACAGAGTTACAGTGAGTTACACACCGTTCTGAAACAGTCACCGCCACAATCGAACAGAGACAGAGTTACAGTGAGTTACACACCGTTCTGAAACAGTCACCGCCACAATCGATCAGAGACAGAGTTACAGTGAGTTACACACCGTTCTGAAACAGTCACCGCCACAATCGAACAGAGACAGAGTTACAGTGAGTTACACACCGTTCTGAAACAGTCACCGCCACAATCGAACAGAGACAGAGTTACAGTGAGTTACACACCGTTCTGAAACAGTCACCGCCACAATGGAACAGAGACAGAGTTACAGTGAGTTACACACCGTTCTGAAACAGTCACCGCCACAATCGATCAGAGACAGAGTTACAGTGAGTTACACACCGTTCTGAAACAGTCACCGCCACAATCGATCAGAGACAGAGTTACAGTGAATTACACACCGTTCTGAAACAGTCACCGCCACAATCGAACAGAGACAGAGTTACAGTGAGTTACACACCGTTCTGAAACAGTCATCGCCACAATCGATCAGAGACAGAGTTACAGTGAGTTACACACCGTTCTGAAACAGTCACCGCCACAATCGATCAGAGACTAAGTTACAGTGAGTTACACACCGTTCTGATACAGTCATTGCCACAATCGATCAGAGACAGAGTTACAGTGAGTTACACACCGTTCTGAAACAGTCATCGCCACAATCGATCAGAGACAGAGTTACAGTGAATTACACACCGTTCTGAAACAGTCATCGCCACAATCGATCAGAGACAGAGTTACAGTGAGTTACACACCGTTCTGATACAGTCATCGCCACAATCGATCAGAGACAGAGTTACAGTGAGTTACACACCGTTCTGATACAGTCATCGCCACAATCGATCAGAGACAGAGTTACAGTGAATTACACACCGTTCCGAAACAGTCATCGCCACAATCGATCAGAGACAGAGTTACAGTGAATTACACACCGTTCTGAAACAGTCACCGCCACAATCGATCAGAGACAGAGTTACAGTGAGTTACACACCGTTCTGATACAGTCATCGCCACAATCGATCAGAGACAGAGTTACAGTGAGTTACACACCGTTCTGAAACAGTCACCGCCACAATCGAACAGAGACAGAGTTACAGTGTGTTACACACCGTTCTGAAACAGTCACCGCCACAATCGAACAGAGACAGAGTTACAGTGAGTTACACACCGTTCGTGAAACAGTCACCGCCACAATCGATCAGAGACAGAGTTACAGTGAGTTACACACCGTTCTGAAACAGTCACCGCCACAATCGAACAGAGACAGAGTTACAGTGAGTTACACACCGTTCTGAAACAGTCACCGCCACAATCGAACAGAGACAGAGTTACAGTGAGTTACACACCGTTCTGAAACAGTCACCGCCACAATCGAACAGAGACAGAGTTACAGTGAGTTACACACCGTTCTGAAACAGTCACCGCCACAATGGAACAGAGACAGAGTTACAGTGAGTTACACACCGTTCTGATACAGTCATCGCCACAATCGATCAGAGACAGAGTTACAGTGAGTTACACACCGTTCTGAAACAGTCACCGCCACAATCGATCAGAGACAGAGTTACAGTGAGTTACACACCGTTCTGAAACAGTCACCGCCACAATCGAACAGAGACAGAGTTACAGTGAGTTACACACCGTTCTGAAACAGTCACCGCCACAATGGAACAGAGACAGGGTTACAGTGAGTTACACACCGTTCTGAAACAGTCACCGCCACAATCGATCAGAGACAGAGTTACAGTGAGTTACACACCGTTCTGAAACAGTCACCGCCACAATCGATCAGAGACAGAGTTACAGTGAGTTACACACCGTTCTGAAACAGTCACCGCCACAATCGAACAGAGACAGAGTTACAGTGAGTTACACACCTTTCTGAAACAGTCACCGCCACAATCGAACAGAGACAGAGTTACAGTGAGTTACACACCGTTCTGAAACAGTCACCGCCACAATGGAACAGAGACAGAGTTACAGTGAGTTACACACCGTTCTGAAACAGTCACCGCCACAATCGATCAGAGACAGAGTTACAGTGAGTTACACACCGTTCTGAAACAGTCACCGCCACAATCGATCAGAGACAGAGTTACAGTGAGTTACACACCGTTCTGAAACAGTCATCGCCACAATCGATCAGAGACAGAGTTACAGTGAGTTACACACCGTTCTGAAACAGTCACCGCCACAATCGATCAGAGACAGAGTTACAGTGAGTTACACACCGTTCTGAAACAGTCACCGCCACAATCGATCAGAGACAGAGTTACAGTGAGTTACACACCATTCTGAAACAGTCATCGCCACAATCGATCAGAGACAGAGTTACAGTGAATTACACACCGTTCTGAAACAGTCACCGCCACAATCGAACAGAGACAGAGTTACAGTGAGTTACACACCGTTCTGAAACAGTCATCGCCACAATCGAACAGAGACAGAGTTACAGTGAGTTACACACCGTTCTGAAACAGTCACCGCCACAATCGATCAGAGACAGAGTTACAGTGAATTACACACCGTTCTGAAACAGTCACCGCCACAATTGGACAGAGACAGAGTTACAGTGAGTTACACACAGTTCTGAAACAGTCATCGCCACAATCGATCAGAGACAGAGTTACTGTGAGTTACACACCGTTCTGAAACAGTCACCGCCACAATCGATCAGAGACTGAGTTACAGTGAGTTACACACCGTTCTGAAACAGTCACCGCCACAATGGAACAGAGACAGAGTTACAGTGAGTTACACACCGTTCTGAAACAGTCACCGCCACAATCGATCAGAGACAGAGTTACAGTGAATTACACACCGTTCTGAAACAGTCATCGCCACAATCGATCAGAGACAGAGTTACAGTGAGTTACACACCGTTCTGAAACAGTCACCGCCACAATCGATCAGAGACAGAGTTACAGTGAGTTACACACCGTTCTGAAACAGTCACCGCCACAATCGATCAGAGACAGAGTTACAGTGAGTTACACACCGTTCTGAAACAGTCACCGCCACAATCGATCAGAGACAGAGTTACAGTGAGTTACACACCGTTCTGAAACAGTCACCGCCACAATGGAACAGAGACAGAGTTACAGTGAGTTACACACCGTTCTGAAACAGTCATCGCCACAATCGATCAGAGACAGAGTTACAGTGAGTTACACACCGTTCTGAAACAGTCACCGCCACAATCGATCAGAGACTGAGTTACAGTGAGTTACACACCGTTCTGATACAGTCATCGCCACAATCGATCAGAGACAGAGTTACAGTGAGTTATACACCGTTCTGAAACAGTCATCGCCACAATCGATCAGAGACAGAGTTACAGTGAATTACAAACCGTTCTGAAACAGTCACCGCCACAATCGATCAGAGACAGAGTTACAGTGAGTTACACACCGTTCTGAAACAGTCACCGCCACAATCGATCAGAGACAGAGTTACAGTGAGTTACACACCGTTCTGAAACAGTCATCGCCACAATCGATCAGAGACAGAGTTACAGTGAGTTACACACCGTTCTGATACAGTCATCGCCACAATCGATCAGAGACAGAGTTACAGTGAATTACACACCGTTCCGAAACAGTCATCGCCACAATCGATCAGAGACAGAGTTACAGTGAGTTACACACCGTTCTGATACAGTCATCGCCACAATCGATCAGAGACAGTGTTACAGTGAGTTACACACCGTTCTGAAACAGTCACCGCCACAATCGATCAGAGACAGAGTTACAGTGAGTTACACACCATTCTGAAACAGTCACCGCCACAATCGAACAGAGACAGAGTTACAGTGAATTACACACCGTTCTGAAACAGTATCGCCACAATCGAACAGAGACAGAGTTACAGTGAATTACACACCGTTCTGAAACAGTCACCGCCACAATCGATCAGAGACAGAGTTACAGTGAGTTACACACCGTTCTGAAACAGTCACCGCCACAATCGAACAGAGACAGAGTTACAGTGAGTTACACACCGTTCTGAAACAGTCATCGCCACAATCGATCAGAGACAGAGTTACAGTGAGTTACACACCGTTCTGAAACAGTCACCGCCACAATCGAACAGAGACAGAGTTACAGTGAGTTACACACCGTTCTGAAACAGTCACCGCCACAATCGATCAGAGACAGAGTTACAGTGAGTTACACACCGTTCTGAAACAGTCATCGCCACAATCGATCAGAGACAGAGTTACAGTGAGTTACACACCGTTCTGAAACAGTCACCGCCACAATCGAACAGAGACAGAGTTACAGTGAGTTACACACCGTTCTGAAACAGTCACCGCCACAATCGATCAGAGACAGAGTTACAGTGAGTTACACACCGTTCTGAAACAGTCACAGCCACAATCGATCAGAGACAGAGTTACAGTGAGTTACACACTGTTCTGAAACAGTCACCGCCACAATCGATCAGAGACAGAGTTACAGTGAGTTACACACCGTTCTGAAACAGTCATCGCCACAATCGATCAGAGACAGAGTTACAGTGAGTTACACACCGTTCTGAAACAGTCACCGCCACAATCGAACAGAGACAGAGTTACAGTGAGTTACACACCGTTCTGAAACAGTCACCGCCACAATCGAACAGAGACAGAGTTACAGTGAGTTACACACCGTTCTGAAACAGTCACCGCCACAATGGAACAGAGACAGAGTTACAGTGAGTTACACACCGTTCTGAAACAGTCACCGCCACAATCGATCAGAGACAGAGTTACAGTGAATTACACACCGTTCCGAAACAGTCATCGCCACAATCGATCAGAGACAGAGTTACAGTGAGTTACACACCGTTCCGAAACAGTCACCGCCACAATCGATCAGAGACAGAGTTACAGTGAGTTACACACCGTTCTGAAACAGTCATCGCCACAATCGATCAGAGACAGAGTTACAGTGAGTTACACAGCGTTCTGAAACAGTCACCGCCACAATCGATCAGAGACAGAGTTACAGTGAGTTACACACCGTTCTGAAACAGTCACCGCCACAATCGATCAGAGACTGAGTTACAGTGAGTTACACACAGTTCTGAAACAGTCACCGCCACAATCGATCAGAGACAGAGTTACAGTGAATTACACACCGTTCTGAAACAGTCACCGCCACAATCGATCAGAGACTGAGTTACAGTGAGTTACACACAGTTCTGAAACAGTCACCGCCACAATCGATCAGAGACAGAGTTACAGTGAGTTACACACCATTCTGAAACAGTCACCGCCACAATCGAACAGAGATAGAGTTACAGTGAGTTACACACCGTTCTGAAACAGTCACCGCCACAATCGATCAGAGACAGAGTTACAGTGAATTACACACCGTTCCGATACAGTCATCGCCACAATCGATCAGAGACAGAGTTACAGTGAGTTACACACCGTTCTGAAACAGTCATCGCCACAATCGATCAGAGACAGAGTTACAGTGAGTTACACACCGTTCTGAAACAGTCACCGCCACAATCGATCAGAGACAGAGTTACAGTGAGTTACACACCGTTCTGAAACAGTCACCGCCACAATCGATCAGAGACAGAGTTACAGTGAGTTCCACACCGTTCTGAAACAGTCATCGCCACAATGGAACAGAGACTGAGTTACAGTGAGTTACACACCGTTCTGAAACAGTCATCGCCACAATCGAACAGAGACAGAGTTACAGTGAGTTACACACCGTTCTGAAACAGTCACAGCCACAATCGATCAGAGACAGAGTTACAGTGAGTTACACACCGTTCTGAAACAGTCATCGCCACAATCGATCAGAGACAGAGTTACAGTGAATTACACACCGTTCTGAAACAGTCACCGCCACAATCGATCAGAGACAGAGTTACAGTGAGTTACACACCGTTCTGAAACAGTCACCGCCACAATCGATCAGAGACAGAGTTACAGTGAGTTACACACCGTTCTGAAACAGTCATCGCCACAATCGAACAGAGACAGAGTTACAGTGAGTTACACACCGTTCTGAAACAGTCACCGCCACAATCGAACAGAGACAGAGTTACAGTGAATTACACACCGTTCTGAAACAGTCACCGCCACAATCGATCAGAGACAGAGTTACAGTGAGTTACACACCGTGCTGAAACAGTCATCACCACAATCGATCAGAGACAGTGTTACAGTGAATTACACACCGTTCCGATACAGTCATCGCCACAATCGATCAGAGACAGAGTTACAGTGAATTACACACCGTTCTGAAACAGTCACCGCCACAATCGAACAGAGACAGAGTTACAGTGAGTTACACACCGTTCCGAAACAGTCATCGCCACAATCGATCAGAGACAGAGTTACAGTGAGTTACACACCGTTCTGAAACAGTCACCGCCACAATCGAACAGAGACAGAGTTACAGTGAGTTACACACCGTTCTGAAACAGTCACCGCCACAATCGATCAGAGACAGAGTTACAGTGAGTTACACACCGTTCTGAAACAGTCACCGCCACAATCGAACAGAGACAGAGTTACAGTGAGTTACACACCGTTCTGAAACAGTCATCGCCACAATCGATCAGAGACAGAGTTACAGTGAGTTACACACCATTCTGAAACAGTCACCGCCACAATCGAACAGAGACAGAGTTACAGTGAGTTACACACCGTTCTGAAACAGTCATCGCCACAATCGATCAGAGACAGAGTTACAGTGAGTTACACACCGTTCTGAAACAGTCATCGCCACAATCGAACAGAGACAGAGTTACAGTGAGTTACACACCGTTCTGAAACAGTCACCGCCACAATGGAACAGAGACAGAGTTACAGTGAATTACACACCGTTCCGAAACAGTCATCGACACAATCGATCAGAGACAGAGTTACAGTGAGTTACACACCGTTCTGAAACAGTCACCGCCACAATCGATCAGAGACAGAGTTACAGTGAGTTACACACCGTTCTGAAACAGTCACCGCCACAATGGAACAGAGACAGAGTTACAGTGAATTACACACCGTTCTGAAACAGTCATCGCCACAATCGATCAGAGACAGAGTTACAGTGAGTTACACACCGTTCTGAAACAGTCATCGCCACAATGGAACAGAGACAGAGTTACAGTGAGTTACACACCGTTCTGAAACAGTCATCGCCACAATCGATCAGAGACAGAGTTACAGTGAGTTACACACCGTTCTGAAACAGTCACCGCCACAATGGAACAGAGACAGAGTTACAGTGAATTACACACCGTTCCGAAACAGTCATCGCCACAATCGAACAGAGACAGAGTTACAGTGAGTTACACACCGTTCTGAAACAGTCATCGCCACAATCGATCAGAGACAGAGTTACAGTGAATTACACACCGTTCTGAAACAGTCACCGCCACAATCGATCAGAGACAGAGTTACAGTGAGTTACACACCGTTCTGATACAGTCATCGCCACAATCGATCAGAGACAGAGTTACAGTGAGTTACACACCGTTCTGAAACAGTCATCGCCACAATCGAACAGAGACAGAGTTACAGTGAGTTACACACCGTTCTGAAACAGTCATCGCCACAATCGATCAGAGACAGAGTTACAGTGAGTTACACACCGTTCTGAAACAGTCATCGCCACAATCGAACAGAGACAGAGTTACAGTGAGTTACACACCGTTCTGAAACAGTCACCGCCACAATCGAACAGAGACAGAGTTACAGTGAGTTACACACCGTTCCGAAACAGTCCCCGCCACAATCGAACAGAGACAGAGTTACAGTGAATTACACACCGTTCCGAAACAGTCATCGCCACAATCGATCAGAGACAGAGTTACAGTGAGTTACACACCGTTCTGAAACAGTCATCGCCACAATCGATCAGAGACAGAGTTACAGTGAGTTACACACCGTTCTGAAACAGTCACCGCCACAATCGATCAGAGACAGAGTTACAGTGAGTTACACACCGTTCTGAAACAGTCATCGCCACAATCGATCAGAGACAGAGTTACAGTGAGTTACAGACCGTTCTGAAACAGTCAACGCCACAATCGATCAGAGACAGAGTTACAGTGAGTTACACACCGTTCCGAAAAAGTCACCGCCACAATCGATCAGAGACAGAGTTACAGTGAGTTACACACCGTACTGAAACAGTCATCGCCACAATCGAACAGAGACAGAGTTACAGTGAATTACACACTGTTCTGAAACAGTCATCGCCACAATCGAACAGAGACAGGGTCACAGTGAGTTACACACCGTTCTGCCCCGCACTCTCCCCATAGCCCAGTGACAATCCCCAAACTAATCCCACTGCCCCGCACTCTCCCCATAGCCCTGTATCAATCCCCAAACTAATCCCACTGCCCCGCTCTCTCCCCATCGCCCTGTATCAATCCCAAACTAACCCCACTGCCCCGCTCTATCCCCATCGCCCTGTATCAATCCCAAACTAATCCCACTGCCCCGCTCTCTCCCCATCGCCCTGGATCAAACCAAACTAATCCCACTGCCCCGGTCTCTTCCCATAGCCCTGTATCACTCCCAAACTAATCCCACTGCCCCGCACTCTCCCCATAGCACTGTATCTATTCCCAAACTAATCCCACTGCCCCGCTCTCTCCCCATAGCGCTGTATCAATTCCCAAACTAATCCCACTGCCCCGCTCTCTCCCCATAGCACTGTATCAATTCCCAAACTAATCCCACTGCCCCGCTCTCTCCCCATAGCCCTGTATCAATCCCCAAACTAATCCCACTGCCCCGCTCTCTCCCCATCGCCCTGTATCAATCCCAAACTAATCCCACTGCCCCGCTCTCTCCCCATAGCCCTGTATCAATCCCAAACTAATCCCAATGCCCCACTCTCTCCCCATCGCCCTGTATCAATCCCAAACTAATCCCACTGCCCCGCTCTCTCCCCATCGCCCTGTAACAAACCCAAACTAATCCCACTGCCCCGGTCTCTTCCCATAGCCCTGTACCAATCCCCAAACTAATCCCACTGACCCGCTCTCTCCCCATCGCCCTGTCTCAATCCCCAAACTAATCCCACTGCCCCGCTCTCTTCCCATAGCCCTGTATCACTCCCAAACTAATCCCACTGCCCCGCTCTCTCCCCATCGCCCTGTAACAAACCCAAACTAATCCCACTGCCCCGGTCTCTTCACATAGCCCTGTATCACTCCGAAACTAATCCCACTGCCCCGCTCTCTCCCCATAGCCCTGTATCAATCCCCAAACTAATCCCTCTGCACCGCTCTCTCCCCATAGCCCTGTATCAATCCCCAAACTAATCCCACTGCCCCGCTCTCTCCCCATCGCCCTGTATCAATCCCAAACTAATCCGACTGCCCCGCTCTCTCCCCATCGCCCTGTATCAATCCCAAACTAATCCCACTGTCCCGCTCTCTCCCCATCGCCCTGTATCAAACCCAAACTAATCCCGCTGCCCCGCTCTCTCCCCATAGCCCTGTATCACTCCCAAACTAATCCCACTGCCCCGCCCTCTCCTCATAGCCCTGTATCAATCCCAAACTAATCCCACTGCCCCGCCCTCTCCCCATAGCCCTGTATCACTCCCAAACTAATCCCACTGCCCCGCACTCTCCCCATAGCCCTGTATCAATCCCAAACTAATCCCACTGCCCTGCTCTCTCGCCATAGCCCTGTATCAATCCCAAACTAATCCCACTGCCCTGCTCTCTCGCCATAGCCCTGTATCAATCCCAAACTAATCCCACTGCCCCGCACTCTCCCCAGAGCCCTGTATCAATCCCCAAACTAATCCCACTGCCCCGCTCTCTCCCCATCTCCCTGTATCAATCCCAAACTAATCCCACTGCCCCGCTCTATCCCCATCGCCCTGTATCAATCCCAAACTAATCCCACTGCCCCGCTCTCTCCCCATCGCCCTGTATCAAACCCAAACTAATCCCACTGCCCCGGTCTCTTCCCATAGCCCTGTATCACTCCCAAACTAATCCCACTGCCCCGCTCTCTCCTCATAGCCCTGTATCAATCCCAAACTAATCCCACTGCCCCGCTCTCTCCCCATCGCCCTGTATCAATCCCCAAACTAATCCCACTGCCCGGCTCTCTCCCCATAGCCCTGTATCAATCCCAAACTAATCCCACTGCCCTGCTCTCTCCCCATAGCCCTGTATCAATCCCTAAACTAATCCCACTGCCCCACTCTCTCACCATCGCCCTGTATCAATCCCAACCTAATCCCACTGCCCGGCTCTCTCCCCGTAGCCCTGTATCAATCCCAAACTAATCCCACTGCCCCACTCTATCCCCATCGCCCTGTATCAATCCCAAACTCATCCCACTGCCCCACTCTCTCCCCAAGGCACTGTATCAATCCCCAAACTAATCCCACTGCCCCGCTCTCTCCCCATAGCCCTGTATCAATCCCAAACTAATCCCACTGCCCCGCTCTCTCCCCGTAGCCCTGTATCAATCCCCAAACTAATCCCACTGCCCGGCTCTCTCCCCATAGCCCTGTATCAATCCCCAAACTAATCGCACTGCCCCGCTCTCTCCCCATAGCCCTGTATCACTCCCAAACTAATCCCACTGCCCCGCTCTCTCCCCATCGCCCTGTAACAAACCCAAACTAATCCCACTGCCCCGGTCTCTTCACATAGCCCTGTATCACTCCGAAACTAATCCCACTGCCCCGCTCTCTCCCCATAGCCCTGTATCAATCCCCAAACTAATCCCTCTGCACCGCTCTCTCCCCATAGCCCTGTATCAATCCCCAAATTAATCCCACTGCCCCGCTCTCTCCCCATCGCCCTGTATCAATCCCAAACTAATCCGACTGCCCCGCTCTCTCCCCATCGCCCTGTATCAATCCCAAACTAATCCCACTGTCCCGCTCTCTCCCCATCGCCCTGTATCAAACCCATACTAATCCCGCTGCCCCGCTCTCTCCCCATAGCCCTGTATCACTCCCAAACTAATCCCACTGCCCCGCCCTCTCCCCATAGCCCTGTATCACTCCCAAACTAATCCCACTGCCCCGCACTCTCCCCATAGCCCTGTATCAATCCCAAACTAATCCCACTGCCCTGCTCTCTCGCCATAGCCCTGTATCAATCCCAAACTAATCCCACTGCCCTGCTCTCTCGCCATAGCCCTGTATCAATCCCAAACTAATCCCACTGCCCCGCACTCTCCCCATAGCCCTGTATCAATCCCAAACTAATCCCACTGCCCTGCTCTCTCGCCATAGCCCTGTATCAATCCCAAACTAATCCCACAGCCCTGCTCTCTCCCCAAAGCCCTGTATCAATCCCAAACTAATCCCACTGCCCTGCTCTCTCCCCATAGCCCTGTATCAATCCCAAACTAATCCCACTGCCCCGCTCTCTCCCCATCGCCCTGTATCAAACCCAAACTAATCCCACTGCCCAGCTCTCTACCCATAGCCCTGTATCACTCCCAGACTAATCCCACTGCCCCGCTCTCTCCCCATAGCACTGTATCAATCCCCAAACTAATCCCACTGCCCCGCACTCTCCCCATAGCCCTGTATCAATCCCCAAACTAATCCCACTGCCCCGCTCTCTCCCCATCTCCCTGTATCAATCCCAAACTAATCCCACTGCCCCGCTCTATCCCCATCGCCCTGTATCAATCCCAAACTAATCCCACTGCCCCGCTCTCTCCCCATCGCCCTGTATCAAACCCAAACTAATCCCACTGCCCCGGTCTCTTCCCATAGCCCTGTATCACTCCCAAACTAATCCCACTGCCCCACCCACTCCCCATAGCCCTGTATCAATCCCAAACTAACCTCACTGCCCCGCTCTCTCCTCATAGCCCTGTATCAATCCCAAACTAATCCCACTGCCCCGCTCTCTCCCCATCGCCCTGTATCAATCCCCAAACTAATCCCACTGCCCGGCTCTCTCCCCATAGCCCTGTATCAATCCCAAACTAATCACACTGCCCTGCTCTCTCCCCATAGCCCTGTATCAATCCCTAAACTAATCCCACTGCCCCACTCTCTCCCCATCGCCCTGTATCAATCCCAACCTAATCCCACTGCCCGGCTCTCTCCCCGTAGCCCTGTATCAATCCCAAACTAATCCCACTGCCCCACTCTCTCCCCATCGCCCTGTATCAATCCCAAACTCATCCCACTGCCCCACTCTCTCCCCAAGGCACTGTATCAATCCCCAAACTAATCCCACTGCCCCGCTCTCTCCCCATAGCCCTGTATCAATCCCAAACTAATCCCACTGCCCCGCTCTCTCCCCGTAGCCCTGTATCAATCCCCAAACTAATCCCACTGCCCGGCTCTCTCCCCATAGCCCTGTATCAATCCCCAAACTAATCGCACTGCCCCGCTCTCTCCCCATAGCCCTGTATCAATCCCAAACTAATCCCACTGCCCCGCTCTCTCCCCAGAGCCCTGTATCAATCCCCAAACTAATCCTGCTGCCCCGCTCTCTCCCCATAGCCCTGTTCCAATCCCCAAACTAATCCCACTGCCCCGCTCACTCCCCATAGCCCTGTTCCAATCCCAAAACTAATCCCAATGCCCCGCTCTCTCCCCATCGCCCTGTATCAATCCCAAACTAATTCCACTGTCCCGTTCTCTCCCCATCGCCCTGTATCAATCCCAAACAAATCCCACTGCCCCGCTCTCTCCCCATCGCCCTATATCAAACCCAAACTAATCCCACTGCCCCGCTCTCTCCCCAAAGCACTGTATCAATCCCCAAACTACTCCCACTGCCCCGCACTCTCCCCATAGCACTGTATCAATCCCAAACTAATCCCACTGCCCCGCTCTGTCCCCATCGCCCTGTATCAATCCCAAACTAATCCCACTGGCCCGCTCTCTCCCCATCGCCCTGTCACAAACCCAAACTAATCCCACTGCCCCGGTCTTTTCCCATAGCACTGTATCAATCCCAAACTAATCCCTCTGCCCCACTCTCTCCCCATAGCCCTGTATCAATCCCAAACTAATCCCACTGTCCCACTTTCTCCCAATAGCCCTGTCTCAATCCCCAAACTAATCCCACTGCCCCGCTCTCTCCCCATCGCCCTATATCAATCCCCAAACTAATCCCACTGCCCCGCTCTCTCCCCATCGCCCTATATCAAACCCAAACTAATCCCACTGCCCCGCTCTCTCCCCAAAGCACTGTATCAATCCCCAAACTACTCCCACTGCCCCGCACTCTCCCCACAGCCCTGTATCAATCCCAAACTAATCCCACTGCCCCGCTCTCTCCCCATAGCCCTGTATCAATCCCCAAACTAATCCCACTGCCCTGCTCTCTCCCCATCGCCCTGTATCAATCCCAAACTAATCCCACTGCCCCGCTCTCTCCCCATAGCCCTGTATCAATCCCCAAACTAATCCCACTGCCCCGCTCTCTCCTCATCGCCCTGTATCAATCCCAAACTAATCCCACTGCCCCGGTCTCTCCCCATAGCCCTGTTTCAATCCCCAAACTAATCCCACTGCCCCGCTCTCTCCCCATCGCCCTGTATCAGTCCCAAACTAATCCCACTGCCCCGCTCTCTCCCCATAGCCCTGTATCAATCCCCAAACTAATCCCACTGCCCCGCTCTCTCCCCATCGCCCTGTAACAAACCCAAACTAATCGCACTGCCCCGGTCTCTCCCCATAGCCCTGTATCACTCCCAAACTAATCCCACTGCCCCGCCCTCTCCCCATAGCCCTGTATCACTCCCAAACTAATCCCACTGCCCTGCACTCTCCCCATAGCCCTGTATCAATCCCCAAACTAATCCTACTGCCCCGCTCTCTCCCCATAGCGCTGTATGACTCCCAAACTAATCCCACTGCCCCGCCCTCTCCCCATAGCCCTGTATCACTCCCAAACTAATCCCACTGCCCCACTCTCTCCCCATAGCCCTGTATCAATCCCAAACTAATCTCACTGCCCCGCTCTCTCCTCATAGCCCTGTATCAATCCCCAAACTAATCCCACTGCCTCGCTCTCACTCCATAGCCCTGTCTCAATCCCAAACTAATCCCACTGCCCCGCTCTCTCCCCATCGCCCTGTATCAATCCCCAAACTAATCCCACTGCCCGGCTTTCTCCCCATAGCCCTGTATCAATCCCAAACTAATCCCACTGCCCCGCTCTCTCCCCATCGCCCTGTATCAATCCTTTAACTAATCCCACTGCCCCACTCTCTCCCCATTGCCCTGTATCAATCCCAAACTAATCCCACTGCCCCACTCTCTCCCCATCGCCCTGTATCAATCCCAACCTCATCCCACTGCCCCAATCTCTCCCCAAGGCACTGTATCAATCCCCAAACTAATCCCACTGCCCCGCTCTCTCCCCATAGCCCTGTATCAATCCCAAACTAATCCCACTGCCGCGCTCGCTCCCCATAGCCCTGTATCAATCCCCAAACTAATCCCACTGCCCCGCTCTCTCCCCATCGCCCTGTATCAATCCCAACCTAATCCCACTGCCCGGCTCTCTCCCCATAGCCCTGTATCAAACCCAAACTAATCCCACTGCCGCGCTCTCTCCCCATAGCCCTGTATCAATCCCAAACTAATCCCACTGCCCCGCTCTCTCCCCATAGCACTGTATCAATCCCAAACTAATCCCACTGCCCCGCTCTCTCCCCATAGCACTGTATCAATCCCAAACTAATCCCACTGCCCCACTCTCTCCCCATCGCCCTGTATCAATCCCAAACTAATCCCACTGCCCGGCTCTCTCCCCATGGCCCTGTATCAATCCCAAACTAATCCCACTGCCCCACTCTCTCCCCATAGCCCTGTATCAATCCCAAACTAATCCCACTGCCCCACTCTCTCCCCATAGCCCTGTATCAATCCCAAACTAATCCCACAGTCCCGCGCTCTCCCCATGGCCCTGTATCAATCCCAAACTAATCCCACTGCCCCACTCTCTCCCCATAGCCCTGTATCAATCCCCAAACTAATCCCACTGCCCCGCTCTCTCCACATAGCCCTGTATCAATCCCAAACTAATCCCACTGCCCCGCTCTCTCCACATAGCCCTGTATCAATCCCAAACTAATCCCACTGCCCCACTCTCTCCCCATAGCCCTGTATCAATCCCAAACTAATCCCACTGCCCCGCTCGCTCCCCATAGCCCTGTATCAATCCCAAACTAATCCCACTGCCCCGCTCTCTCCCCATCGCCCTGTAACAAACCCAAACAAATCCCACTGCACCGCACTCTCCCCATAGCACTGTATCAATCCCAAACTAATCCCACTGCCCCACTCTCTCCCCATCGCCCTGTATCAATCCCAAACTAATCCCACTGCCCGGCTCTCTCCCCATCGCCCTGTATCAATCCCAAACTAATCCCACTGCCCCACTCTCTCCCCATAGCCCTGTATCAATCCCAAACTAATCCCACTGTCCCGCGCTCTCCCCATGGCCCTGTATCAATCCCAAACTAATCCCACTGCCCCACTCTCTCCCCATAGCCCTGTATCAATCCCCAAACTAATCCCACTGCCCCGCTCTCTCCACATAGCCCTGTATCAATCCCAAACTAATCCCACTGCCCCGCTCTCTCCACATAGCCCTCTATCTATCCCAAACTAATCCCACTGCCCCGCTCGCTCCCCATAGCCCTGTATCAATCCCAAACTAATCCCACTGCCCCGCTCTCTCCCCATCGCCCTGTAACAAACCCAAACTAATCCCACTGCCCCGCTCTCTCCCCATAGCACTGTATCAATCCCAAACTAATCCCACTGCCCCGCTCTGTCCCCATCGCCCTGTATCAATCCCAAACTAATCCCACTGCCCCGCTCTCTCCCCATCGCCCTGTCACAAACCCAAACTAATCCCACTGCCCCGCTCTCTCCCCATAGCACTGTATCAATCCCAAACTAATCCCACTGCCCCGCTCTGTCCCCATCGCCCTGTATCAATCCCAAACTAATCCCACTGCCCCGCTCTCTCCCCATCGCCCTGTCACAAACCCAAACTAATCCCACTGCCCCGCTCTCTCCCCATCGCCCTGTATCAATCTCAAACTAATCCCTCTGCCCCACTCTCTCCCCATAGCCCTGTATCAATCCCAAACTAATCCCACTGTCCCACTTTCTCCCAATAGCCCTGTCTCAATCCCCAAGCACGGTAGCACAAGTGATTAGCACTGTGGCTTCACAGCGCCAGGGTCCCAGGTTCGATTCCCCGCTGGGTCACTGTCTGTGCGGAGTTTGCACGTTCTCCCCGTGTGTGCGTGGGTTTCCTCCGGGTGCTCCGGTTTCCTCCCACAGTCCAAAGACGTGCAGGTTAGGTGGATTGGCCATGCTAAATTACCCGTAGTGTCCATAAGGGTTGGGAGGGGTTATTGGGTTGCGGGGATAAGGTGGAAGTGAGGGATTAATGTGGGTCGGTGCAGACTCGATGGGCCGAATGGCCTCCTTCTGCACTGTATGTTCTATGTTCTATGTTCTATGTTAATCCCACTGCCCCGCTCTCTTCCCATAGCCCTGTATCACTCCCAAACTAATCCAACTGCCCCGCTTTCTCCCCATCGCCCTGTAACAAACCCAAACTAATCCCACTGCTCCGCTCTCTCCCCATAGCCCTGTATCAATCCCAAACTAATCCCACTGCCCCACTCTCTCCCCATCGCCCTGTATCAATCCCAACCTCATCCCACTGCCCCAATCTCTCCCCAAGGCACTGTATCAATCCCCAAACTAATCCCACTGCCCCGCTCTCTCCCCATAGCCCTGTATCAATCCCAAACTAATCCCACTGCCGCGCTCGCTCCCCATAGCCCTGTATCAATCCCCAAACTAATCCCACTGCCCCGCTCTCTCCCCATAGCCCTGTATCAATCCCCAAACTAATCCCACTGCCCCGCTCTCTCCCCATCGCCCTGTATCAATCCCAACCTAATCCCACTGCCCGGCTCTCTCCCCATAGCCCTGTATCAAACCCAAACTAATCCCACTGCCCCGCTCTCTCCCCATAGCCCTGTATCAATCCCAAACTAATCCCACTGCCCCGCTCTCTCCCCATAGCACTGTATCAATCCCAAACTAATCCCACTGCCCCACTCTCTCCCCATCGCCCTGTATCAATCCCAAACTAATCCCACTGCCCGGCTCTCTCCCCATCGCCCTGTATCAATACCAAACTAATCCCACTGCCCCACTCTCTCCCCATAGCCCTGTATCAATCCAAAACTAATCCCACTGTCCCGCGCTCTCCCCATGGCCCTGTATCAATCCCAAACTAATCCCACTGCCCCACTCTCTCCCCATAGCGCTGTATCAATCCCCAAACTAATCCCACTGCCCCACTCTCTCCACATAGCCCTGTATCAATCGCAAACTAATCCCACTGCCCCGCTCTCTCCACATAGCCCTGTATCAATCCCAAACTAATCCCACTGCCCCGCTCGCTCCCCATAGCCCTGTATCAATCCCAAACTAATCCCACTGCCCCGCTCTCTCCCCATCGCCCTGTAACAAACCCAAACTAATCCCACTGCCCCGCTCTCTCCCCATAGCACTGTATCAATCCCAAACTAATCCCACTGCCCCGCTCTGTCCCCATCGCCCTGTATCAATCCCAAACTAATCCCACTGGCCCGCTCTCTCCCCATCGCCCTGTCACAAACCCAAACTAATCCCACTGCCCCGGTCTTTTCCCATAGCACTGTATCAATCCCAAACTAATCCCTCTGCCCCACTCTCTCCCCATAGCCCTGTATCAATCCCAAACTAATCCCACTGTCCCACTTTCTCCCAATAGCCCTGTCTCAATCCCCAAACTAATCCAACTGCCCAGCTCTCTTCCCATAGCCCTGTATCACTCCCAAACTAATCCAACTGCCCCGATCTCTCCCCATCGCCCTGTAACAAACCCAAACTAATCCCACTGCTCCGCTCTCTCCCCATAGTCCTGTATCAATCCCCAAACTAATCCCACTGCCCCGCTCTCTCCCCATAGCCCTGTTCCAATCCCCAAACTAATCCCACTGACCCGCTCTCTCCCCATCGCCCTATATCAATCCCCAAACTAATCCCACTGCCCCGCTCTCTCCCCATCGCCCTGTATCAATCCCAAACTAATCCCACTGCCCCACTCTCTCCCCATCGCCCTGTATCAATCCCAAACTAATCCCACTGCCCCGCTCTCTCCCCATAGCCCTGTCTCAATCCCCAAACTAATCCCACTGCCCCGCTCTCTCCCCATCGCCCTGTATCAATCCCAAACTAACCCCACTGCCCCGCTCTATCCCCATCGCCCTGTATCAATCCCAAACTAATCCCACTGCCCCGCTCTCTCCCCATAGCCCTGTATCAATCCCAAACTAATCCCACTGCCCCACTCTCTCCCCATCGCCCTGTATCAATCCCAAACTAATCCCACTGCCCCGCTCTCTCCCCATCGCCCTGTAACAAACCCAAACTAATCCCACTGCCCCGGTCTCTCCCCATAGCCCTGTACCAATCCCCAAACTAATCCCACTGCCCCGCTCTCTCCCCATCGCCCTGTCTCAATCCCCAAACTAATCCCACTGCCCCGCTCTCTTCCCATAGCCCTGTATCACTCCCAAACTAATCCCACTGCCCCGCTCTCTCCCCATCGCCCTGTATCAATCACAAACTAATCCGACTGCCCCGCTCTCTCCCCATCGCCCTGTATCAATCCCAAACTAATCCCACTGTCCCGCTCTCTCCCCATCGCCCTGTATCACACCCAAACTAATCCCGCTGCCCCGCTCTCCCCATAGCCCTGTATCACTCCCAAACTAATCCCACTGCCCCGCCCTCTCCTCATAGCCCTGTATCAATCCCAAACTAATCCCACTGCCGCGCCCTCTCCCCATAGCCCTGTATCACTCCCAACCTAATCCCACTGCCCCGCACTCTCCCCATAGCCCTGTATCAATCCCAAACTAATCCCACTGCCCTGCTCTCTCGCCATAGCCCTGTATCAATCCCAAACTAATCCCACTGCCCTGCTCTCTCGCCATAGCCCTGTATCAATCCCACACTAATCCCACTGCCCCGCACTCTCCCCATAGCCCTGTATCAATCCCAAACTAATCCCACTGCCCTGCTCTCTCGCCATAGCCCTGTATCAATCCCAAACTAATCCCACAGCCCTGCTCTCTCCCCAAAGCCCTGTATCAATCCCAAACTAATCCCACTGCCCTGCTCTCTCCCCATAGCCCTGTATCAATCCCAAACTAATCCCACTGCCCCGCTCTCTCCCCATCGCCCTGTATCAAACCCAAACTAATCCCACTGCCCAGCTCTCTCCCCATAGCCCTGTATCACTCCCAGACTAATCCCACTGCCCCGCTCTCTCCCCATAGCACTGTATCAATCCCCAAACTAATCCCACTGCCCCGCACTCTCCCCATAGCCCTGTATCAATGCCCAAACTAATCCCACTGCCCCGCTCTCTCCCCATCTCCCTGTATCAATCCCAAACTAATCCCACTGCCCCGCTCTATCCCCATCGCCCTGTATCAATCACAAACTAATCCCACTGCCCCGCGCTCCCCCCATCGCCCTGTATCAAACCCAAACTAATCCCACTGCCCCGGTCTCTTCCCATAGCCCTGTATCACTCCCAAACTAATTCCACTGCCCCGCACTCTCCCCATAGCACTGTATCAATTCCCAAACTAATCCCACTGCCTCGCTCTCTCCCCATAGCGCTGTATCAATCCCCAAACTAATCCCATTGCCCCGCACTCTCCCCATAGCCCTGTATCAATCCCCAAACTAATCCCACTGCCCCGCTCTCTCCCCATCGCCCTGTACCAATCCCAAACTAATCCCACTGCCCCGCTCTCTCCCCATAGCCCTGTATCAATCCCAAACTAATCCCACTGCCCCACTCTCTCCCCATAGCCCTGTATCAATCCCAAACTAATCTCACTGCCCCGCTCTCTCCTCATAGCCCTGTATCAATCCCAAACTAATCCCACTGCCCCGCTCTCTCCCCATCGCCCTGTATCAATCCCCAAACTAATCCCACTGCCCGGCTCTCTCCCCATAGCCCTGTATCAATCCCAAACTAATCCCACTGCCCCGCTCTCTCCCCATAGCCCTGTATCAATCCCTAAACTAATCCCACTGCCCCACTCTCTCCCCATCGCCCTGTATCAATCCCAACCTAATCCCACTGCCCGGCTCTCTCCCCGTAGCCCTGTATCAATCCCAAACTAATCCCACTGCCCCACTCTCTCCCCATCGCCCTGTATCAATCCCAAACTCATCCCACTGCCCCACTCTCTCCCCAAGGCACTGTATCAATCCCCAAACTAATCCCACTGCCCCGCTCTCTCCCCATAGCCCTGTATCAATCCCAAACTAATCCCACTGCCCCGCTCTCTCCCCGTAGCCCTGTATCAATCCCCAAACTAATCGCACTGCCCCGCTCTCTCCCCATAGCCCTGTATCAATCCCAAACTAATCCCACTGCCCCGCTCTCTCCCCAGAGCCCTGTATCAATCCCCAAACTAATCCTGCTGCCCCGCTCTCTCCCCATCGCCCTGTTCCAATCCCCAAACTAATCCCACTGCCCCGCTCACTCCCCATAGCCCTGTTCCAATCCCCAAACTAATCCCACTGCCCCGCTCTCTCCCCATCGCCCTGTATCAATCCCAAACTAATCCCACTGCCCCGCTCTCTCCCCATAGCCCTGTATCAATCCCAAACAAATCCCACTGCCCCGCTCTCTCCCCATCGCCCTATATCAAACCCAAACTAATCCCACTGCCCCGCTCTCTCCCCAAAGCACTGTATCAATCCCCAAACTACTCCCACTGCCCCTCACTCTCCCCATAGCCCTGTATCAATCCCAAGCTAATCCCACTGCCCCGCTCTCTCCCCATCGCCCTGTATCAATCCCAAACTAATCCCACTGCCCCGCTCTCTCCCCATAGCCCTGTATCAATCCCCAAACTAATCCCACTGCCCCGCTCTCTCCTCATAGCCCTGTTCCAATCCCCAAACTAATCCCACTGCCCCGCTCTCTCCCCATCGCCCTGTATCAATCCCAAACTAATTCCGCTGCCCCGTTCTCTCCCCATCGCCCTGTATCAATCCCAAACAAATCCCACTGCCCCGCTCTCTCCCCATCGCCCTATATCAAACCCAAACTAATCCCACTGCCCCGCTCTCTCCCCAAAGCACTGTATCAATCCCCAAACTACTCCCACTGCCCCTCACTCTCCCCATAGCCCTGTATCAATCCCAAGCTAATCCCACTGCCCCGCTCTCTCCCCATCGCCCTGTATCAATCCCAAACTAATCCCACTGCCCCGCTCTCTCCCCATAGCCCTGTATCAATCCCCAAACTAATCCCACTGCCCCGCACTCTCCCCATAGCCCTGTATCAATCCCCAAACTAATCCTACTGCCCCGCTGTCTCCCCATAGCGCTGTATCACTCCCAAACTAATCCCACTGCCCCGCCCTCTCCCCATAGCCCTGTATCACTCCCAAACTAATCCCACTGCCCCACTCTCTCCCCATAGCCCTGTATCAATCCCAAACTAATCTCACTGTCCCACTTTCTCCCAATAGCCCTGTCTCAATCCCCAAACTAATCCCACTGCCCCGCTCTCTTCCCATAGCCCTGTATCACTCCCAAACTAATCCAACTGCCCCGCTCTCTCCCCATCGCCCTGTAACAAACCCAAACTAATCCCACTGCTCCGCTCTCTCCCCATAGTCCTGTATCAATCCCCAAACTAATCCCACTGCCCCGCTCTCTCCCCATAGCCCTGTTCCAATCCCCAAACTAATCCCACTGACCCGCTCTCTCCCCATCGCCCTATATCAATCCCCAAACTAATCCCACTGCCCCGCTCTCTCCCCATCGCCCTGTATCAATCCCAAACTAATCCCACTGCCCCACTCTCTCCCCATCGCCCTGTATCAATCCCAAACTAATCCCACTGCCCCGCTCTCTCCCCATAGCCCTGTTCCAATCCCCAAACTAATCCCACTGACCCGCTCTCTCCCCATCGCCCTATATCAATCCCCAAACTAATCCCACTGCCCCGCTCTCTCCCCATCGCCCTGTATCAATCCCAAACTAATCCCACTGCCCCACTCTCTCCCCATCGCCCTGTATCAATCCCAAACTAATCCCACTGCCCCGCTCTCTCCCCATAGCCCTGTCTCAATCCCCAAACTAATCCCACTGCCCCGCTCTCTCCCCATCGCCCTGTTCCAATCCCCAAACTAATCCCACTGCCCCGCTCACTCCCCATAGCCCTGTTCCAATCCCCAAACTAATCCCACTGCCCCGCTCTCTCCCCATCGCCCTGTATCAATCCCAAACTAATTCCGCTGCCCCGTTCTCTCCCCATCGCCCTGTATCAATCCCAAACAAATCCCACTGCCCCGCTCTCTCCCCATCGCCCTATATCAAACCCAAACTAATCCCACTGCCCCGCTCTCTCCCCAAAGCACTGTATCAATCCCCAAACTACTCCCACTGCCCCTCACTCTCCCCATAGCCCTGTATCAATCCCAAGCTAATCCCACTGCCCCGCTCTCTCCCCATCGCCCTGTATCAATCCCAAACTAATCCCACTGCCCCGCTCTCTCCCCATAGCCCTGTATCAATCCCCAAACTAATCCCACTGCCCCGCTCTCTCCTCATCGCCCTGTATCAATCCCAAACTAATCCCACTGCCCCGGTCTCTCCCCATAGCCCTGTTTCAATCCCCAAACTAATCCCACTGCCCCGCTCTCTCCCCATCGCCCTGTATCAATCCCAAACTAATCCCACTGCCCCGCTCTCTCCCCATAGCCCTGTATCAATCCCCAAACTAATCCCACTGCCCCGCTCTCTCCCCATCGCCCTGTAACAAAACCCAAACTAATCCCACTGCCCCGGTCTCTCCCCATAGCCCTGTATCACTCCCAAACTAATCCCACTGCCCCGCCCTCTCCACATAGCCTGTATCACTCCCAAACTAATCCCACTGCCCCGCACTCTCCCCATAGCCCTGTATCAATCCCCAAACTAATCCTACTGCCCCGCTGTCTCCCCATAGCGCTGTATCACTCCCAAACTAATCCCACTGCCCCGCCCTCTCCCCATAGCCCTGTATCACTCCCAAACTAATCCCACTGCCCCACTCTCTCCCCATAGCCCTGTATCAATCCCAAACTAATCTCACTGTCCCACTTTCTCCCAATAGCCCTGTCTCAATCCCCAAACTAATCCCACTGCCCCGCTCTCTTCCCATAGCCCTGTATCACTCCCAAACTAATCCAACTGCCCCGCTCTCTCCCCATCGCCCTGTAACAAACCCAAACTAATCCCACTGCTCCGCTCTCTCCCCATAGTCCTGTATCAATCCCCAAACTAATCCCACTGCCCCGCTCTCTCCCCATAGCCCTGTTCCAATCCCCAAACTAATCCCACTGACCCGCTCTCTCCCCATCGCCCTATATCAATCCCCAAACTAATCCCACTGCCCCGCTCTCTCCCCATCGCCCTGTATCAATCCCAAACTAATCCCACTGCCCCACTCTCTCCCCATCGCCCTGTATCAATCCCAAACTAATCCCACTGCCCCGCTCTCTCCCCATAGCCCTGTCTCAATCCCCAAACTAATCCCACTGCCCCGCTCTCTCCCCATCGCCCTGTATCAATCCCAAACTAACCCCACTGCCCCGCTCTATCCCCATCGCCCTGTATCAATCCCAAACTAATCCCACTGCCCCGCTCTCTCCCCATAGCCCTGTATCAATCCCAAACTAATCCCACTGCCCCACTCTCTCCCCATCGCCCTGTATCAATCCCAAACTAATCCCACTGCCCCGCTCTCTCCCCATCGCCCTGTAACAAACCCAAACTAATCCCACTGCCCCGGTCTCTCCCCATAGCCCTGTACCAATCCCCAAACTAATCCCACTGCCCCGCTCTCTCCCCATCGCCCTGTCTCAATCCCCAAACTAATCCCACTGCCCCGCTCTCTTCCCATAGCCCTGTATCACTCCCAAACTAATCCCACTGCCCCGCTCTCTCCCCATCGCCCTGTATCAATCACAAACTAATCCGACTGCCCCGCTCTCTCCCCATCGCCCTGTATCAATCCCAAACTAATCCCACTGTCCCGCTCTCTCCCCATCGCCCTGTATCACACCCAAACTAATCCCGCTGCCCCGCTCTCCCCATAGCCCTGTATCACTCCCAAACTAATCCCACTGCCCCGCCCTCTCCTCATAGCCCTGTATCAATCCCAAACTAATCCCACTGCCGCGCCCTCTCCCCATAGCCCTGTATCACTCCCAACCTAATCCCACTGCCCCGCACTCTCCCCATAGCCCTGTATCAATCCCAAACTAATCCCACTGCCCTGCTCTCTCGCCATAGCCCTGTATCAATCCCAAACTAATCCCACTGCCCTGCTCTCTCGCCATAGCCCTGTATCAATCCCACACTAATCCCACTGCCCCGCACTCTCCCCATAGCCCTGTATCAATCCCAAACTAATCCCACTGCCCTGCTCTCTCGCCATAGCCCTGTATCAATCCCAAACTAATCCCACAGCCCTGCTCTCTCCCCAAAGCCCTGTATCAATCCCAAACTAATCCCACTGCCCTGCTCTCTCCCCATAGCCCTGTATCAATCCCAAACTAATCCCACTGCCCCGCTCTCTCCCCATCGCCCTGTATCAAACCCAAACTAATCCCACTGCCCAGCTCTCTCCCCATAGCCCTGTATCACTCCCAGACTAATCCCACTGCCCCGCTCTCTCCCCATAGCACTGTATCAATCCCCAAACTAATCCCACTGCCCCGCACTCTCCCCATAGCCCTGTATCAATGCCCAAACTAATCCCACTGCCCCGCTCTCTCCCCATCTCCCTGTATCAATCCCAAACTAATCCCACTGCCCCGCTCTATCCCCATCGCCCTGTATCAATCACAAACTAATCCCACTGCCCCGCGCTCCCCCCATCGCCCTGTATCAAACCCAAACTAATCCCACTGCCCCGGTCTCTTCCCATAGCCCTGTATCACTCCCAAACTAATTCCACTGCCCCGCACTCTCCCCATAGCACTGTATCAATTCCCAAACTAATCCCACTGCCTCGCTCTCTCCCCATAGCGCTGTATCAATCCCCAAACTAATCCCATTGCCCCGCACTCTCCCCATAGCCCTGTATCAATCCCCAAACTAATCCCACTGCCCCGCTCTCTCCCCATCGCCCTGTACCAATCCCAAACTAATCCCACTGCCCCGCTCTCTCCCCATAGCCCTGTATCAATCCCAAACTAATCCCACTGCCCCACTCTCTCCCCATAGCCCTGTATCAATCCCAAACTAATCTCACTGCCCCGCTCTCTCCTCATAGCCCTGTATCAATCCCAAACTAATCCCACTGCCCCGCTCTCTCCCCATCGCCCTGTATCAATCCCCAAACTAATCCCACTGCCCGGCTCTCTCCCCATAGCCCTGTATCAATCCCAAACTAATCCCACTGCCCCGCTCTCTCCCCATAGCCCTGTATCAATCCCTAAACTAATCCCACTGCCCCACTCTCTCCCCATCGCCCTGTATCAATCCCAACCTAATCCCACTGCCCGGCTCTCTCCCCGTAGCCCTGTATCAATCCCAAACTAATCCCACTGCCCCACTCTCTCCCCATCGCCCTGTATCAATCCCAAACTCATCCCACTGCCCCACTCTCTCCCCAAGGCACTGTATCAATCCCCAAACTAATCCCACTGCCCCGCTCTCTCCCCATAGCCCTGTATCAATCCCAAACTAATCCCACTGCCCCGCTCTCTCCCCGTAGCCCTGTATCAATCCCCAAACTAATCGCACTGCCCCGCTCTCTCCCCATAGCCCTGTATCAATCCCAAACTAATCCCACTGCCCCGCTCTCTCCCCAGAGCCCTGTATCAATCCCCAAACTAATCCTGCTGCCCCGCTCTCTCCCCATCGCCCTGTTCCAATCCCCAAACTAATCCCACTGCCCCGCTCACTCCCCATAGCCCTGTTCCAATCCCCAAACTAATCCCACTGCCCCGCTCTCTCCCCATCGCCCTGTATCAATCCCAAACTAATCCCACTGCCCCGCTCTCTCCCCATAGCCCTGTATCAATCCCAAACAAATCCCACTGCCCCGCTCTCTCCCCATCGCCCTATATCAAACCCAAACTAATCCCACTGCCCCGCTCTCTCCCCAAAGCACTGTATCAATCCCCAAACTACTCCCACTGCCCCTCACTCTCCCCATAGCCCTGTATCAATCCCAAGCTAATCCCACTGCCCCGCTCTCTCCCCATCGCCCTGTATCAATCCCAAACTAATCCCACTGCCCCGCTCTCTCCCCATAGCCCTGTATCAATCCCCAAACTAATCCCACTGCCCCGCTCTCTCCTCATAGCCCTGTTCCAATCCCCAAACTAATCCCACTGCCCCGCTCTCTCCCCATCGCCCTGTATCAATCCCAAACTAATTCCGCTGCCCCGTTCTCTCCCCATCGCCCTGTATCAATCCCAAACAAATCCCACTGCCCCGCTCTCTCCCCATCGCCCTATATCAAACCCAAACTAATCCCACTGCCCCGCTCTCTCCCCAAAGCACTGTATCAATCCCCAAACTACTCCCACTGCCCCTCACTCTCCCCATAGCCCTGTATCAATCCCAAGCTAATCCCACTGCCCCGCTCTCTCCCCATCGCCCTGTATCAATCCCAAACTAATCCCACTGCCCCGCTCTCTCCCCATAGCCCTGTATCAATCCCCAAACTAATCCCACTGCCCCGCACTCTCCCCATAGCCCTGTATCAATCCCCAAACTAATCCTACTGCCCCGCTGTCTCCCCATAGCGCTGTATCACTCCCAAACTAATCCCACTGCCCCGCCCTCTCCCCATAGCCCTGTATCACTCCCAAACTAATCCCACTGCCCCACTCTCTCCCCATAGCCCTGTATCAATCCCAAACTAATCTCACTGTCCCACTTTCTCCCAATAGCCCTGTCTCAATCCCCAAACTAATCCCACTGCCCCGCTCTCTTCCCATAGCCCTGTATCACTCCCAAACTAATCCAACTGCCCCGCTCTCTCCCCATCGCCCTGTAACAAACCCAAACTAATCCCACTGCTCCGCTCTCTCCCCATAGTCCTGTATCAATCCCCAAACTAATCCCACTGCCCCGCTCTCTCCCCATAGCCCTGTTCCAATCCCCAAACTAATCCCACTGACCCGCTCTCTCCCCATCGCCCTATATCAATCCCCAAACTAATCCCACTGCCCCGCTCTCTCCCCATCGCCCTGTATCAATCCCAAACTAATCCCACTGCCCCACTCTCTCCCCATCGCCCTGTATCAATCCCAAACTAATCCCACTGCCCCGCTCTCTCCCCATAGCCCTGTTCCAATCCCCAAACTAATCCCACTGACCCGCTCTCTCCCCATCGCCCTATATCAATCCCCAAACTAATCCCACTGCCCCGCTCTCTCCCCATCGCCCTGTATCAATCCCAAACTAATCCCACTGCCCCACTCTCTCCCCATCGCCCTGTATCAATCCCAAACTAATCCCACTGCCCCGCTCTCTCCCCATAGCCCTGTCTCAATCCCCAAACTAATCCCACTGCCCCGCTCTCTCCCCATCGCCCTGTTCCAATCCCCAAACTAATCCCACTGCCCCGCTCACTCCCCATAGCCCTGTTCCAATCCCCAAACTAATCCCACTGCCCCGCTCTCTCCCCATCGCCCTGTATCAATCCCAAACTAATTCCGCTGCCCCGTTCTCTCCCCATCGCCCTGTATCAATCCCAAACAAATCCCACTGCCCCGCTCTCTCCCCATCGCCCTATATCAAACCCAAACTAATCCCACTGCCCCGCTCTCTCCCCAAAGCACTGTATCAATCCCCAAACTACTCCCACTGCCCCTCACTCTCCCCATAGCCCTGTATCAATCCCAAGCTAATCCCACTGCCCCGCTCTCTCCCCATCGCCCTGTATCAATCCCAAACTAATCCCACTGCCCCGCTCTCTCCCCATAGCCCTGTATCAATCCCCAAACTAATCCCACTGCCCCGCTCTCTCCTCATCGCCCTGTATCAATCCCAAACTAATCCCACTGCCCCGGTCTCTCCCCATAGCCCTGTTTCAATCCCCAAACTAATCCCACTGCCCCGCTCTCTCCCCATCGCCCTGTATCAATCCCAAACTAATCCCACTGCCCCGCTCTCTCCCCATAGCCCTGTATCAATCCCCAAACTAATCCCACTGCCCCGCTCTCTCCCCATCGCCCTGTAACAAAACCCAAACTAATCCCACTGCCCCGGTCTCTCCCCATAGCCCTGTATCACTCCCAAACTAATCCCACTGCCCCGCCCTCTCCACATAGCCTGTATCACTCCCAAACTAATCCCACTGCCCCGCACTCTCCCCATAGCCCTGTATCAATCCCCAAACTAATCCTACTGCCCCGCTGTCTCCCCATAGCGCTGTATCACTCCCAAACTAATCCCACTGCCCCGCCCTCTCCCCATAGCCCTGTATCACTCCCAAACTAATCCCACTGCCCCACTCTCTCCCCATAGCCCTGTATCAATCCCAAACTAATCTCACTGTCCCACTTTCTCCCAATAGCCCTGTCTCAATCCCCAAACTAATCCCACTGCCCCGCTCTCTTCCCATAGCCCTGTATCACTCCCAAACTAATCCAACTGCCCCGCTCTCTCCCCATCGCCCTGTAACAAACCCAAACTAATCCCACTGCTCCGCTCTCTCCCCATAGTCCTGTATCAATCCCCAAACTAATCCCACTGCCCCGCTCTCTCCCCATAGCCCTGTTCCAATCCCCAAACTAATCCCACTGACCCGCTCTCTCCCCATCGCCCTATATCAATCCCCAAACTAATCCCACTGCCCCGCTCTCTCCCCATCGCCCTGTATCAATCCCAAACTAATCCCACTGCCCCACTCTCTCCCCATCGCCCTGTATCAATCCCAAACTAATCCCACTGCCCCGCTCTCTCCCCATAGCCCTGTCTCAATCCCCAAACTAATCCCACTGCCCCGCTCTCTCCCCATCGCCCTGTATCAATCCCAAACTAACCCCACTGCCCCGCTCTATCCCCATCGCCCTGTATCAATCCCAAACTAATCCCACTGCCCCGCTCTCTCCCCATCGCCCTGTATCAAACCCAAACTAATCCCACTGCCCCGGTCTCTTCCCATAGCCCTGTATCACTCCCAAACTAATCCCACTGCCCCGCACTCTCCCCATAGCACTGTATCAATTCCCAAACTAATCCCACTGCCCCGCTCTCTCCCCAAAGCACTGTATCAATCCCCAAACTACTCCCACTGCCCCTCACTCTCCCCATAGCCCTGTATCAATCCCAAGCTAATCCCACTGCCCCGCTCTCTCCCCATCGCCCTGTATCAATCCCAAACTAATCCCACTGCCCCGCTCTCTCCCCATAGCCCTGTATCAATCCCCAAACTAATCCCACTGCCCCGCTCTCTCCTCATCGCCCTGTATCAATCCCAAACTAATCCCACTGCCCCGGTCTCTCCCCATAGCCCTGTTTCAATCCCCAAACTAATCCCACTGCCCCGCTCTCTCCCCATCGCCCTGTATCAATCCCAAACTAATCCCTCTGCCCCGCTCTCTCCCCATAGCCCTGTATCAATCCCCAAACTAATCCCACTGCCCCGCTCTCTCCCCATCGCCCTGTAACAAAACCCAAACTAATCCCACTGCCCCGGTCTCTCCCCATAGCCCTGTATCACTCCCAAACTAATCCCACTGCCCCGCCCTCTCCACATAGCCTGTATCACTCCCAAACTAATCCCACTGCCCCGCACTCTCCCCATAGCCCTGTATCAATCCCCAAACTAATCCTACTGCCCCGCTGTCTCCCCATAGCGCTGTATCACTCCCAAACTAATCCCACTGCCCCGCCCTCTCCCCATAGCCCTGTATCACTCCCAAACTAATCCCACTGCCCCACTCTCTCCCCATAGCCCTGTATCAATCCCAAACTAATCTCACTGTCCCACTTTCTCCCAATAGCCCTGTCTCAATCCCCAAACTAATCCCACTGCCCCGCTCTCTTCCCATAGCCCTGTATCACTCCCAAACTAATCCAACTGCCCCGCTCTCTCCCCATCGCCCTGTAACAAACCCAAACTAATCCCACTGCTCCGCTCTCTCCCCATAGTCCTGTATCAATCCCCAAACTAATCCCACTGCCCCGCTCTCTCCCCATAGCCCTGTTCCAATCCCCAAACTAATCCCACTGACCCGCTCTCTCCCCATCGCCCTATATCAATCCCCAAACTAATCCCACTGCCCCGCTCTCTCCCCATCGCCCTGTATCAATCCCAAACTAATCCCACTGCCCCACTCTCTCCCCATCGCCCTGTATCAATCCCAAACTAATCCCACTGCCCCGCTCTCTCCCCATAGCCCTGTCTCAATCCCCAAACTAATCCCACTGCCCCGCTCTCTCCCCATCGCCCTGTATCAATCCCAAACTAACCCCACTGCCCCGCTCTATCCCCATCGCCCTGTATCAATCCCAAACTAATCCCACTGCCCCGCTCTCTCCCCATCGCCCTGTATCAAACCCAAACTAATCCCACTGCCCCGGTCTCTTCCCATAGCCCTGTATCACTCCCAAACTAATCCCACTGCCCCGCACTCTCCCCATAGCACTGTATCAATTCCCAAACTAATCCCACTGCCCCGCTCTCTCCCCATAGCGCTGTATCAATTCCCAAACTAATCCCACTGCCCCGCTCTCTCCCCATAGCACTGTATCAATTCCCAAACTAATCCCACTGCCCCGCTCTCTCCCCATAGCCCTGTATCAATCCCCAAACTAATCCCACTGCCCCGCTCTCTCCCCATCGCCCTGTATCAATCCCAAACTAATCCCACTGCCCCGCTCTCTCCCCATAGCCCTGTATCAATCCCAAACTAATCCCACTGCCCCACTCTCTCCCCATCGCCCTGTATCAATCCCAAACTAATCCCACAGCCCTGCACTCTCCCCAAAGCCCTGTATCAATCCCAAACTAATCCCACTGCCCTGCTCTCTCCCCATAGCCCTGTATCAATCCCAAACTAATCCCACTGCCCCGCTCTCTCCCCATCGCCCTGTATCAAACCCAAACTAATCCCACTGCCCAGCTCTCTCCCCATAGCCCTGTATCACTCCCAGACTAATCCCACTGCCCCGCTCTCTCCCCATAGCACTGTATCAATCCCCAAACTAATCCCACTGCCCCGCACTCTCCCCATAGCCCTGTATCAATGCCCAAACTAATCCCACTGCCCCGCTCTCTCCCCATCTCCCTGTATCAATCCCAAACTAATCCCACTGCCCCGCTCTATCCCCATCGCCCTGTATCAATCACAAACTAATCCCACTGCCCCGCGCTCCCCACATCGCCCTGTATCAAACCCAAACTAATCCCACTGCCCCGGTCTCTTCCCATAGCCCTGTATCACTCCCAAACTAATTCCACTGCCCCGCACTCTCCCCATAGCACTGTATCAATTCCCAAACTAATCCCACTGCCTCGCTCTCTCCCCATAGCGCTGTATCAATCCCCAAACTAATCCCATTGCCCCGCACTCTCCCCATAGCCCTGTATCAATCCCCAAACTAATCCCACTGCCCCGCTCTCTCCCCATCGCCCTGTACCAATCCCAAACTAATCCCACTGCCCCGCTCTCTCCCCATAGCCCTGTATCAATCCCAAACTAGTCCCACTGCCCCACTCTCTCCCCATAGCCCTGTATCAATCCCAAACTAATCTCACTGCCCCGCTCTCTCCTCATAGCCCTGTATCAATCCCAAACTAATCCCACTGCCCCGCTCTCTCCCCATCGCCCTGTATCAATCCCCAAACTAATCCCACTGCCCGGCTCTCTCCCCATAGCCCTGTATCAATCCCAAACTAATCCCACTGCCCCGCTCTCTCCCCATAGCCCTGTATCAATCCCTAAACTAATCCCACTGCCCCACTCTCTCCCCATCGCCCTGTATCAATCCCAACCTAATCCCACTGCCCGGCTCTCTCCCCGTAGCCCTGTATCAATCCCAAACTAATCCCACTGCCCCACTCTCTCCCCATCGCCCTGTATCAATCCCAAACTCATCCCACTGCCCCACTCTCTCCCCAAGGCACTGTATCAATCCCCAAACTAATCCCACTGCCCCGCTCTCTCCCCATAGCCCTGTATCAATCCCAAACTAATCCCACTGCCCCGCTCTCTCCCCGTAGCCCTGTATCAATCCCCAAACTAATCCCACTGCCCGGCTCTCTCCCCATAGCCCTGTATCAATCCCCAAACTAATCGCACTGCCCCGCTCTCTCCCCATAGCCCTGTATCAATCCCAAACTAATCCCACTGCCCCGCTCTCTCCCCAGAGCCCTGTATCAATCCCCAAACTAATCCTGCTGCCCCGCTCTCTCCCCATAGCCCTGTTCCAATCCCCAAACTAATCCCACTGCCCCGCTCACTCCCCATAGCCCTGTTCCAATCCCCAAACTAATCCCACTGCCCCGCTCTCTCCCCATCGCCCTGTATCAATCCCAAACTAATTCCGCTGCCCCGTTCTCTCCCCATCGCCCTGTATCAATCCCAAACAAATCCCACTGCCCCGCTCTCTCCCCATCGCCCTATATCAAACCCAAACTAATCCCACTGCCCCGCTCTCTCCCCAAAGCACTGTATCAATCCCCAAACTACTCCCACTGCCCCTCACTCTCCCCATAGCCCTGTATCAATCCCAAGCTAATCCCACTGCCCCGCTCTCTCCCCATCGCCCTGTATCAATCCCAAACTAATCCCACTGCCCCGCTCTCTCCCCATAGCCCTGTATCAATCCCCAAACTAATCCCACTGCCCCGCTCTCTCCCCATCGCCCTGTATCAAACCCAAACTAATCCCACTGCCCCGGTCTCTTCCCATAGCCCTGTATCACTCCCAAACTAATCCCACTGCCCCGCACTCTCCCCATAGCACTGTATCAATTCCCAAACTAATCCCACTGCCCCGCTCTCTCCCCATAGCGCTGTATCAATTCCCAAACTAATCCCACTGCCCCGCTCTCTCCCCATAGCACTGTATCAATTCCCAAACTAATCCCACTGCCCCGCTCTCTCCCCATAGCCCTGTATCAATCCCCAAACTAATCCCACTGCCCCGCTCTCTCCCCATCGCCCTGTATCAATCCCAAACTAATCCCACTGCCCCGCTCTCTCCCCATAGCCCTGTATCAATCCCAAACTAATCCCACTGCCCCACTCTCTCCCCATCGCCCTGTATCAATCCCAAACTAATCCCACAGCCCTGCACTCTCCCCAAAGCCCTGTATCAATCCCAAACTAATCCCACTGCCCTGCTCTCTCCCCATAGCCCTGTATCAATCCCAAACTAATCCCACTGCCCCGCTCTCTCCCCATCGCCCTGTATCAAACCCAAACTAATCCCACTGCCCAGCTCTCTCCCCATAGCCCTGTATCACTCCCAGACTAATCCCACTGCCCCGCTCTCTCCCCATAGCACTGTATCAATCCCCAAACTAATCCCACTGCCCCGCACTCTCCCCATAGCCCTGTATCAATGCCCAAACTAATCCCACTGCCCCGCTCTCTCCCCATCTCCCTGTATCAATCCCAAACTAATCCCACTGCCCCGCTCTATCCCCATCGCCCTGTATCAATCACAAACTAATCCCACTGCCCCGCGCTCCCCCCATCGCCCTGTATCAAACCCAAACTAATCCCACTGCCCCGGTCTCTTCCCATAGCCCTGTATCACTCCCAAACTAATTCCACTGCCCCGCACTCTCCCCATAGCACTGTATCAATTCCCAAACTAATCCCACTGCCTCGCTCTCTCCCCATAGCGCTGTATCAATCCCCAAACTAATCCCATTGCCCCGCACTCTCCCCATAGCCCTGTATCAATCCCCAAACTAATCCCACTGCCCCGCTCTCTCCCCATCGCCCTGTACCAATCCCAAACTAATCCCACTGCCCCGCTCTCTCCCCATAGCCCTGTATCAATCCCAAACTAGTCCCACTGCCCCACTCTCT
The DNA here is from genome assembly GCF_047496885.1 of Scyliorhinus torazame. Lineage (NCBI taxonomy): Eukaryota > Metazoa > Chordata > Chondrichthyes > Carcharhiniformes > Scyliorhinidae > Scyliorhinus > Scyliorhinus torazame. Next base: position 12,665,033 of record NC_092712.1, on the reverse strand, counting down.
CCCCATAGCCCTGTATCAATCCCAAACTAATCTCACTGCCCCGCTCTCTCCTCATAGCCCTGTATCAATCCCAAACTAATCCCACTGCCCCGCTCTCTCCCCATCGCCCTGTATCAATCCCCAAACTAATCCCACTGCCCGGCTCTCTCCCCATAGCCCTGTATCAATCCCAAACTAATCCCACTGCCCCGCTCTCTCCCCATAGCCCTGTATCAATCCCTAAACTAATCCCACTGCCCCACTCTCTCCCCATCGCCCTGTATCAATCCCAACCTAATCCCACTGCCCGGCTCTCTCCCCGTAGCCCTGTATCAATCCCAAACTAATCCCACTGCCCCACTCTCTCCCCATCGCCCTGTATCAATCCCAAACTCATCCCACTGCCCCACTCTCTCCCCAAGGCACTGTATCAATCCCCAAACTAATCCCACTGCCCCGCTCTCTCCCCATAGCCCTGTATCAATCCCAAACTAATCCCACTGCCCCGCTCTCTCCCCGTAGCCCTGTATCAATCCCCAAACTAATCCCACTGCCCGGCTCTCTCCCCATAGCCCTGTATCAATCCCCAAACTAATCGCACTGCCCCGCTCTCTCCCCATAGCCCTGTATCAATCCCAAACTAATCCCACTGCCCCGCTCTCTCCCCAGAGCCCTGTATCAATCCCCAAACTAATCCTGCTGCCCCGCTCTCTCCCCATAGCCCTGTTCCAATCCCCAAACTAATCCCACTGCCCCGCTCACTCCCCATAGCCCTGTTCCAATCCCCAAACTAATCCCACTGCCCCGCTCTCTCCCCATCGCCCTGTATCAATCCCAAACTAATTCCGCTGCCCCGTTCTCTCCCCATCGCCCTGTATCAATCCCAAACAAATCCCACTGCCCCGCTCTCTCCCCATCGCCCTATATCAAACCCAAACTAATCCCACTGCCCCGCTCTCTCCCCAAAGCACTGTATCAATCCCCAAACTACTCCCACTGCCCCTCACTCTCCCCATAGCCCTGTATCAATCCCAAGCTAATCCCACTGCCCCGCTCTCTCCCCATCGCCCTGTATCAATCCCAAACTAATCCCACTGCCCCGCTCTCTCCCCATAGCCCTGTATCAATCCCCAAACTAATCCCACTGCCCCGCTCTCTCCTCATCGCCCTGTATCAATCCCAAACTAATCCCACTGCCCCGGTCTCTCCCCATAGCCCTGTTTCAATCCCCAAACTAATCCCACTGCCCCGCTCTCTCCCCATAGCCCTGTATCAATCCCAAACTAATCCCACTGCCCCGCTTTCTCCCCATAGCCCTGTATCAATCCCCAAACTAATCCCACTGCCCCGCTCTCTCCCCATCGCCCTGTAACAAAACCCAAACTAATCCCACTGCCCCGGTCTCTCCCCATAGCCCTGTATCACTCCCAAACTAATCCCACTGCCCCGCCCTCTCCACATAGCCTGTATCACTCCCAAACTAATCCCTAACCCCGCACTCTCCCCATAGCCCTGTATCAATCCCCAAACTAATCCTACTGCCCCGCTGTCTCCCCATAGCGCTGTATCACTCCCAAACTAATCCCACTGCCCCGCCCTCTCCCCATAGCCCTGTATCACTCCCAAACTAATCCCACTGCCCCACTCTCTCCCCATAGCCCTGTATCAATCCCAAACTAATCTCACTGTCCCACTTTCTCCCAATAGCCCTGTCTCAATCCCCAAACTAATCCCACTGCCCCGCTCTCTTCCCATAGCCCTGTATCACTCCCAAACTAATCCAACTGCCCCGCTCTCTCCCCATCGCCCTGTAACAAACCCAAACTAATCCCACTGCTCCGCTCTCTCCCCATAGTCCTGTATCAATCCCCAAACTAATCCCACTGCCCCGCTCTCTCCCCATAGCCCTGTTCCAATCCCCAAACTAATCCCACTGACCCGCTCTCTCCCCATCGCCCTATATCAATCCCCAAACTAATCCCACTGCCCCGCTCTCTCCCCATCGCCCTGTATCAATCCCAAACTAATCCCACTGCCCCACTCTCTCCCCATCGCCCTGTATCAATCCCAAACTAATCCCACTGCCCCGCTCTCTCCCCATAGCCCTGTCTCAATCCCCAAACTAATCCCACTGCCCCGCTCTCTCCCCATCGCCCTGTATCAATCCCAAACTAACCCCACTGCCCCGCTCTATCCCCATCGCCCTGTATCAATCCCAAACTAATCCCACTGCCCCGCTCTCTCCCCATCGCCCTGTATCAAACCCAAACTAATCCCACTGCCCCGGTCTCTTCCCATAGCCCTGTATCACTCCCAAACTAATCCCACTGCCCCGCACTCTCCCCATAGCACTGTATCAATTCCCAAACTAATCCCACTGCCCCGCTCTCTCCCCATAGCGCTGTATCAATTCCCAAACTAATCCCACTGCCCCGCTCTCTCCCCATAGCACTGTATCAATTCCCAAACTAATCCCACTGCCCCGCTCTCTCCCCATAGCCCTGTATCAATCCCCAAACTAATCCCACTGCCCCGCTCTCTCCCCATCGCCCTGTATCAATCCCAAACTAATCCCACTGCCCCGCTCTCTCCCCATAGCCCTGTATCAATCCCAAACTAATCCCACTGCCCCACTCTCTCCCCATCGCCCTGTATCAATCCCAAACTAATCCCACTGCCCCGCTCTCTCCCCATCGCCCTGTAACAAACCCAAACTAATCCCACTGCCCCGGTCTCTTCCCATAGCCCTGTACCAGTCCCCAAACTAATCCCACTGCCCCGCTCTCTCCCCATCGCCCTGTCTCAATCCCCAAACTAATCCCACTGCCCCGCTCTCTTCCCATAGCCCTGTATCACTCCCAAACTAATCCCACTGCCCCGCTCTCTCCCCATCGCCCTGTAACAAACCCAAACTAATCCCACTGCCCCGGTCTCTTCACATAGCCCTGTATCACTCCCAAACTAATCCCACTGCCCCGCTCTCTCCCCATAGCCCTGTATCAATCCCCAAACTAATCCCTCTGCACCGCTCTCTCCCCACAGCCCTGTATCAATCCCCAAACTAATCCCACTGCCCCGCTCTCTCCCCATCGCCCTGTATCAATCCCAAACTAATCCGACTGCCCCGCTCTCTCCCCATCGCCCTGTATCAATCCCAAACTAATCCCACTGTCCCGCTCTCTCCCCATCGCCCTGTATCAATCCCAAACTAATCCCGCTGCCCCGCTCTTTCCCCGTAGTCCTGTATCACTCCCAAACTAATCCCACTGCCCCGCCCTCTCCTCATAGCCCTGTATCAATCCCAAACTAATCCCACTGCCCCGCCCTCTCCCCATAGCCCTGTATCACTCCCAAACTAATCCCACTGCCCCGCACTCTCCCCATAGCCCTGTATCAATTCCAAACTAATCCCACTGCCCTGCTCTCTCGCCATAGCCCTGTATCAATCCGAAACTAATCCCACTGCCGTGCTCTCTCGCCATAGCCCTGTATCAATCCCAAACTAATCCCACTGCCCCGCACTCTCCCCATAGCCCTGTATCAATCCCAAACTAATCCCACTGCCCTGCTCTCTCGCCATAGCCCTGTATCAATCCCAAACTAATCCCACAGCCCTGCTCTCTCCCCAAAGCCCTGTATCAATCCCAAACTAATCCCACTGCCCTGCTCTCTCCCCATAGCCCTGTATCAATCCCAAACTAATACCACTGCCCCGCTCTCTCCCCATCGCCCTGTATCAAACCCAAACTAATCCCACTGCCCAGCTCTCTCCCCATAGCCCTGTATCACTCAAAGACTAATCCCACTGCCCCGCTCTCTCCCCATAGCACTGTATCAATCCCCAAACTAATCCCACTGCCCCGCACTCTCACCATAGCCCTGTATCAATCCCCAAACTAATCCCACTGCCCCGCTCTCTCCCCACCTCCCTGTATCAATCCCAAACTAATCCCACTGCCCCGCTCTATCCCCATCGCCCTGTATCAATCCCAAACTAATCCCACTGCCCCGCTCTCTCCCCATCGCCCTGTATCAAACCCAAACTAATCCCACTGCTCCGGTCTCTTCCCATAGCCCTGTATCACTCCCAAACTAATTCCACTGCCCCGCACTCTCCCCATAGCACTGTATCAATTCCCAAACTAATCCCACTGCCTCGCTCTCTCCCCATAGCGCTGTATCAATCCCCAAACTAATCCCAATGCCCCGCACTCTCCCCATAGCCCTGTATCAATCCCCAAACTAATCCCACTGCCCCGCTCTCTCCCCATCGCCCTGTATCAATCCCAAACTAATCCCACTGCCCCGCTCTCTCCCCATAGCCCTGTATCAATCCCAAACTAATCCCACTGCCCCACTCTCTCCCCATAGCCCTGTATCAATCCCAAACTAATCCCACTGCCCCGCTCTCTCCCCATCGCCCTGTATCAATCCCCAAACTAATCCCACTGCCCGGCTCTCTCCCCATAGCCCTGTATCAATCCCAAACTAATCCCACTGCCCGGCTCTCTCCCCATAGCCCTGTATCAATCCCTAAACTAATCCCACTGCCCCACTCTCTCCCCATCGCCCTGTATCAATCCCAACCTAATCCCACTGCCCGGCTCTCTCCCCGTAGCCCTGTATCAATCCCAAACTAATCCCACTGCCCAGCTCTCTCCCCATCGCCCTGTATCAATCCCAAACTCATCCCACTGCCCCACTCTCTCCCCAAGGCACTGTATCAATCCCCAAACTAATCCCACTGCCCCGCTCTCTCCCCATAGCCCTGTATCAATCCCCAAACTAATCCCACTGCCCGGCTCTCTCCCCATAGCGCTGTATCAATCCCCAAACTAATCGCACTGCCCCGCTCTCTCCCCATAGCCCTGTATCAATCCCAAACTAATCCCACTGCCCCGCTCACTCCCCATAGCCCTGTTCCAATCCCCAAACTAATCCCACTGCCCCGCTCTCTCCCCATCGCCCTGTATCAATCCCAAACTAATTCCACTGCCCCGTTCTCTCCCCATCGCCCTGTATCAATCCCAAACAAATCCCACTGCCCCGCTCTCTCCCCATCGCCCTATATCAAACCCAAACTAATCCCACTGCCCCGCTCTCTCCCCAAAGCACTGTATCAATCCCCAAACTACTCCCACTGCCCCGCACTCTCCCCATAGCCCTGTATCAATCCCAAACTAATCCCACTGCCCCGCTCTCTCCCCATAGCTCTGTATCAATCCCCAAACTAATCCCACTGCCCTGCTCTCTCCCCATCGCCCTGTATCAATCCCAAACTAATCCCACTGCCCCGCTCTCTCCCCATAGCCCTGTATCAATCCCCAAACTAATCCCACTGCCCCGCTCTCTCCTCATCGCCCTGTATCAATCCCAAACTAATCCCACTGCCCCGGTCTCTCCCCATAGCCCTGTTTCAATCCCCAAACTAATCCCACTGTCCCGCTCTCTCCCCATCGCCCTGTATCACACCCAAACTAATCCCGCTGCCCCGCTCTCTCCCCATAGCCCTGTATCACTCCCAAACTAATCCCACTGCCCCGCCCTCTCCTCATAGCCCTGTATCAATCCCAAACTAATCCCTCTGCCCCGCCCTCTCCCCATAGCCCTGTATCACTCCCAAACTAATCCCACTGACCCGCACTCTCCCCATAGCCCTGTATCAATCCCAAACTAATCCCACTGCCCTGCTCTCTCGCCATAGCCCTGTATCAATCACAAACTAATCCCACTGCCCTGCTCTCTCGCCATAGCCCTGTATCAATCCCAAACTAATCCCACTGCCCCGCACTCTCCCCATAGCCCTGTATCAATCCCAAACTAATCCCACTGCCCTGCTCTCTCGCCATAGCCCTGTATCAATCCCAAACTAATCCCACAGCCCTGCTCTCTCCCCAAAGCCCTGTATCAATCCCAAACTAATCCCACTGCCCTGCTCTCTCCCCATAGCCCTGTATCAATCCCAAACTAATCCCACTGCCCCGCTCTCTCCCCATCGCCCTGTATCAAACCCAAACTAATCCCACTGCCCAGCTCTCTCCCCATAGCCCTGTATCACTCCCAGACTAATCCCACTGCCCCGCTCTCTCCCCATCGCCCTGTATCAATCCCCAAACTAATCCCACTGCCCCGCACTCTCCCCATAGCCCTGTATCAATCCCCAAACTAATCCCACTGCCCCGCTCTCTCCCCATCTCCCTGTATCAATCCCAAACTAATCCCACTGCCCCGCTCTATCCCCATCGCCCTGTATCAATCACAAACTAATCCCACTGCCCCGCTCTCTCCCCATCGCCCTGTATCAAACCCAAACTAATCCCACTGCCCCGGTCTCTTCCCATAGCCCTGTATCACTCCCAAACTAATTCCACTGCCCCGCACTCTCCCCATAGCACTGTATCAATTCCCAAACTAATCCCACTGCCTCGCTCTCTCCCCATAGCGCTGTATCAATCCCCAAACTAATCCCAATGCCCCGCACTCTCCCCATAGCCCTGTATCAATCCCCAAACTAATCCCACTGCCCCGCTCTCTCCCCATCGCCCTGTATCAATCCCAAACTAATCCCACTGCCCCGCTCTCTCCCCATAGCCCTGTATCAATCCCAAACTAATCCCACTGCCCCACTCTCTCCCCATAGCCCTGTATCAATCCCAAACTAATCTCACTGCCCCGCTCTCTCCTCATAGCCCTGTATCAATCCCAAACTAATCCCACTGCCCCGCTCTCTCCCCATCGCCCTGTATCAATCCCCAAACTAATCCCACTGCCCGGCTCTCTCCCCATAGCCCTGTATCAATCCCAAACTAATCCCACTGCCCCGCTCTATCCCCATAGCCCTGTATCAATCCCTAAACTAATCCCACTGCCCCACTCTCTCCCCATCGCCCTGTATCAATCCCAACCTAATCCCACTGCCCGGCTCTCTCCCCGTAGCCCTGTATCAATCCCAAACTAATCCCACTGCCCCACTCTCTCCCCATCGCCCTGTATCAATCCCAAACTCATCCCACTGCCCCACTCTCTCCCCAAGGCACTGTATCAATCCCCAAACTAATCCCACTGCCCCGCTCTCTCCCCATAGCCCTGTATCAATCCCAAACTAATCCCACTGCTCCGCTCTCTCCCCGTAGCCCTGTATCAATCCCCAAACTAATCCCACTGCCCGGCTCTCTCCCCATAGCCCTGTATCAATCCCCAAACTAATCGCACTGCCCCGCTCTCTCCCCACAGCCCTGTATCAATCCCAAACTAATCCCACTGCCCCGCTCTCTCCCCAGAGCCCTGTATCAATCCCCAAACTAATCCTGCTGCCCTGCTCTCTCCCCATAGCCCTGTTCCAATCCCCAAACTAATCCCACTGCCCCGCTCACTCCCCATAGCCCTGTTCCAATCCCCAAACTAATCCCACTGCCCCGCTCTCTCCCCATAGCCCTGTATCACTCCCAGACTAATCCCACTGCCCCGCTCTCTCCCCATAGCACTGTATCAATCCCCAAACTAATCCCACTGCCCCGCTCTCACCCCATAGCCCTGTATCAATCCCAAACTAATCTCACTGCCCCGCTCTCTCCTCACAGCTCTGTATCAATCCCCAAACTAATCCCACTGCCCCGCTCTCACCCCATAGCCCTGTATCAATCCCAAACTAATCCCACTGCCCCGCTCTCTCCCCATCGCCCTGTATCAATCCCCAAACTAATCCCACTGCCCGGCTCTCTCCCCATAGCCCTGTATCAATCCCAAACTAATCCCACTGCCCCGCACTCTCCCCATAGCCCTGTATCAATCCCCAAACTAATCCCACTGCCCCACTCTCTCCCCATCGCCCTGTATCAATCCCAAACTAATCCCACTGCCCCGCTCTCTCCCCATAGCCCTGTATCAATCCCAAACTAATCCCACTGCCCCACTCTCTCCCCATAGCCCTGTATCAATCCCAAACTAATCTCACTGCCCGGCTCTCTCCTCATAGCCCTGTATCAATCCCAAACGAATCCCACTGCCCCGCTCTCTCCCCATCGCCCTGTATCAATCCCCAAACTAATCCCACTGCCCGGCTCTCTCCACATAGGCCTGTATCAATCCCAAACTAATCACACTGCCCCGCTCTCTCCGCATAGCCCTGTATCAATCCCTGAACTAATCCCACTGCCCCACTCTCTCCCCATCGCCCTGTATCAATCCCAATCTAATCCCACTGCCCGGCTCTCTTCCCATAGCCCTGTATCAATCCCAAACTAATCCCACTGCCCCACTCTCTCCCCATCGCCCTGTATCAATCCCAACCTCATCCCACTGCCCGGCTCTCTCCCCATAGCCCTGTATCAATCCCCAAACTAATCCCACTGCCCCGCTCTCTCCCCATAGCCCTGTATCAATCCCAAACTAATCCCACTGCCCCGCTCTCTCCCCAGAGCCCTGTATCAATCCCCAAACTAATCCCGCTGCCCCGCTCTCTCCCCATAGCCCTGTTCCAATCCCCAAACTAATCCCACTGCCCCGCTCTCTCCCCATAACCCTGTTCCAATCCCCAAACTAATCCCACTGCCCCGCTCTCTCCCCATAGCCCTGTATCAATCCCAAACTAATTCCACTGCCCCGTTCTCTCCCCATCGCCCTGTATCAATCCCAAACTAATCCCACTGCCCCGCTCTCTCCCCATCGCCCTATATCAAACCCAAACTAATCCCACTGCCCCGCTCTCTCCCCATAGCGCTGTATCAATCTCCAAACTAATCCCACTGCACCGCTGTCTCCCCATAGCTCTGTATCAATCCCTAAACTAATCCCACTGCCCCGCTCTCTCCCCATCGCCCTGTATCAAACCCAAACTAATCCCGCTGCCCCGCTCTCGCCCCATAGCCCTGTATCACTCCCAAACTAATCCCACTGCCCCGCCCTCTCCCCATAGCCCTGTATCACTCCCAAACTAATCCCACTGCCCCGCACACTCCCCATAGCCCTGTATCAATCCCAAACTAATCCCAATGCCCCGCTCTCTCCCCATAGCCCTGTATCAATCCCCAAACTAATCCCACTGCCCCGCTCTCTCCCCATAGCCCTGTATCACTCCCAAACTAATCCCACTGCCCCGCCCTCTCCCCATAGCCCTGTATCACTCCCAAACTAATCCCACTGCCCCACTCTCTCCCCATAGCCCTGTATCAATCCCAAACTAATCTCACTGCCCCGCTCTCTCCTCACAGCTCTGTATCAATCCCCAAACTAATCCCACTGCCCCGCTCTCACCCCATAGCCCTGTATCAATCCCAAACTAATCCCACTGCCCCGCTCTCTCCCCATCGCCCTGTATCAATCCCCAAACTAATCCCACTGCCCGGCTCTCTCCCCATAGCCCTGTATCAATCCCAAACTAATCCCACTGCCCCGCTCTCTCCCCAGAGCCCTGTATTAATCCCCAAACTAATCCCGCTCCCCCGCTCTCTCCCCATAGCCCTGTTCCAATCCCCAAACTAATCCCAATGCCCCGCTCTCTCCCCATAACCCTGTTTCAATCCCCAAACTAATCCCACTGCCCCGCTCTCTCCCCATAGCCCTGTATCAATCCCAAACTAATTCCACTGCCCCGTTCTCTCCCCATCGCCCTGTATCAATCCCAAACTAATCCCACTGCCCCGCTCTCTCCCCATCGCCCTATATCAAACCCAAACTAATCCCACTGCCCCGCTCTCTCCCCAAAGCACTGTATCAATCCCCAAACTACTCCCACTGCCCCGCACTCTTCCCATAGCCCTGTAACAATCCCAAACTAATCCCACTGCCCCGCTCTCTCCCCATAGCCCTGTATCAATCCCCAAACTAATCCCACTGCCCTGCTCTCTCTCCATCACCCTGTATCAATCCCAAACTAATGCCACTGCCCCGCTCTCTCCCATAGCCCTGTATCAATCCCCAAACTAATCCCACTGCCCCGCTCTCTCCCCATCGCCTTGTATCAATCCCAAACTAATCCCGCTGCCCCGCTCTCTCCCCATCGCCCTGTAACAAACCCAAACTAATCCCACTGCCCCGGTCTCTTCCCATAGCCCTGTATCACTCCCAAACTAATCCCACTGCCCCGCACTCTCCCCATAGCCCTGTATCAATCCCCAAACTCATCCCACTGCACCGCTCTCTCCCCATAGCGCTGTATCAATCCCCAAACTAATCCCACTGCACCGCTCTCTCCCCATAGCGCTGTATCAATCCCCAAACTAATCCCACTGCCTGGCTCTCTCCCCATCGCCCTGTATCAAACCCAAACTAATCCCGCTCTCTCCCCATAGCCCTGTATCACTCCCAAACTAATCCCACTGCCCCGCCCTCTCCCCATAGCCCTGTATCAATCCCAAACTAATCTCACTGCGCCGCTCTCTCCCCATAGCCCTGTGTCAATCCCCAAACTAATCTCACTGCCCCGCTCTCTCCCCATAGCCCTGTATCAATCCCAAACTAATCCCACTGCCCCGCTCTCTCCCCATCGCCCTGTATCAATCCCAAACTAATCCCACTGCCCCGCTCTCTCCCCATCGCCCTGTATCAAACCCAAACTAATCCCGCTCTCTCCCCATAGCCCTGTATCACTCCCAAACTAATCCCACTGCCCCGCCCTCTCCCCATAGCCCTGTATCACTCCCAAACTAATCCCACTGCCTCGCACACTCCCCATAGCCCTGTATCAATCCCCAAACTAATCCCACTGCCCCGCTCTCTCCCCATAGCGCTGTATCACTCCCAAACTAATCCCACTGCCCCGCCCTCTCCCCATAGCCCTGTATCACTCCCAAACTAATCCCACTGCCCCACTCTCTCCCCATAGCCCTGTAGCAATCCCAAACTAATCTCACTGCGCCGCTCTCTCCCCATAGCCCTGTGTCAATCCCCAAACTAATCTCACTGCCCCGCTCTCTCCCCATAGCCCTGTATCAATCCCAAACTAATCCCACTGCCCCGCTCTCTCCCCATCGCCCTGTATCAATCCCAAACTAATCCCACTGCCCCGCTCTCTCCTCATAGCCCTGTATCAATCCCCAAACTAATCCCACTGCCCCGCTCTCACCCCATAGCCCTGTATCAATCCCAAACTAATCCCACTGCCCCGCTCTCTCCCCATCGCCCTGTATCAATCCCCAAACTAATCCCACTGCCCGGCTCTCTCCCCATAGCCCTGTATCAATCCCAAACTAATCCCACTGCCCCGCTCTCTCCCCATAGCAATGTATCAATCCCGAAACTAATCCCACTGCCCCACTCTCTCCCCATTGCCCTGTATCATTCCCAACCTAATCCCATTGCCCGGCTCTCTCCCCATAGCCCTGTATCAATCCCAAACTAATCCCACTGCCCCACTCTCTCCCCATCGCCCTGTATCAATCCCAACCTCATCCCACTGCCCCAATCTCTCCCCAAGGCACTGTATCAATCCCCAAACTAATCCCACTGCCCCGCTCTCTCCCCACAGCCCTGTATCAATCCCAAACTAATCCCACTGCCCCGCTCTCTCCCCATAGCCCTGTATCAATCCCCAAACTAATCCCACTGCCCGGCTCTCTCCCCATAGACCTGTATCAATCCCCTAACTAATCCCACTGCCCTGCTCTCTCCCCATAGTCCTGTATCAATCCCAAACTAATCCCACTGTCCCGCTCTCTTCCCATAGACCTGTATCACTCCCAAACTAATCCCACTGCCCCGCTCTCTCCCCATCGCCCTGTATCAATCCCAAACTAATCCCACTGCCCCGCTCTCTCCCCATCGCCCTGTATCAAACACAAACTAATCCAACTGCCCCGGTCTCTTCCCATAGCTCTGTATCACTCCAAAACTAATCCCACTGCCCCGCACTCTCCCCATAGCCCTGTATCAATCCCCAAACTAATCCCACTGCCCCGCTCTCTCCCCATAGCGCTGTATCAATCCCCAAACTAATCCCACTGCCCCGCACTCTCCCCATAGCCCTGTATCAATCCCCAAACTAATCCCACTGCCCCACTCTCTCCCCATCGCCCTGTATCAATCCCAAACTAATCCCACTGCCCCGCTCTCTCCCCATAGCCTGTATCAATCCCAAACTAATCCCACTGCCCCACTCTCTCCCCATAGCCCTGTATCAATCCCAAACTAATCTCACTGCCCGGCTCTCTCCTCATAGCCCTGTATCAATCCCAAACTAATCCCACTGCCCCGCTCTATCCCCATTGCCCTGTATCAATCCCCAAACTAATCCCACTGCCCGGCTCTCTCCCCATAGGCCTGTATCAATCCCAAACTAATCCCACTGCCCCGCTCTCTCCGCATAGCCCTGTATCAATCCCTGAACTAATCCCACTGCCCCACTCTCTCCCCATCGCCCTGTGTCAATCCCAATCTAATCCCACTGCCCGGCTCTCTTCCCATAGCCCTGTATCAATCCCAAACTAATCCCACTGCCCCACTCTCTCCCCATGGCCCTGTATCAATCCCAACCTCATCCCACTGCCCCACTCTCTCCCCATAGCCCTGTATCAATCCCCAAACTAATCCCACTGCCCCGCTCTCTCCCCATAGCCCTGTATCAATCCCAAACTAATCCCACTGCCCGGCTCTCTCCCCATAGCCCTGTATCAATCCCCAAACTAATCCCACTGCCCCGCTCTCTCCCCATAGCCCTGTATCAATCCCAAACTAATCCCACTGCCCCGCTCTCTCCCCAGAGCCCTGTATCAATCGCCAAACTAATCCCGCTGCCCCGCTCTCTCCCCATAGCCCTGTTCCAATCCCCAAACTAATCCCACTGCCCCGCTCTCTCCCCATAACCCTGTTCCAATCCCCAAACTAATCCCACTGCCCCGCTCTCTCCCCATAGCCCTGTATCAATCCCAAACTAATTCCACTGCCCCGTTCTCTCCCCATTGCCCTGTATCAATCCCAAACTAATCCCACTGCCCCGCTCTCTCCCCATCGCCCTATATCAAACCCAAACTAATCCCACTGCCCCGCTCTCTCCCCAAAGCACTGTATCAATCCCCAAACTACTCCCACTGCCCCGCTCTCTCCCCATAGCCCTGTATCAATCCCCAAACTAATCCCACTGCCCTGCTCTCTCCCCATCGCCCTGTATCAATCCCAAACTAATCCCACTGCCCCGCTCTCTCCCATAGCCCTGTATCAATCCCCAAACTAATCCCACTGCCCCGCTCTCTCCCCATCGCCCTGTATCAATCCCAAACTAATCCCACTGCCCCGCTCTCTCCCCATCGCCCTGTAACAAACCCAAACTAATCCCACTGCCCCGGTCTCTTCCCATAGCCCTGTATCACTCCCAAACTAATCCCACTGCCCCGCACTCTCCCCATAGCCCTGTATCAATCCCCAAACTTATCCTACTGCACCGCTGTCTCCCCATAGCTCTGTATCAATCCCTAAACTAATCCCACTGCCCCGCTCTCTCCCCATCGCCCTGTATCAATCCCAAACTAATCCCACTGCCCCGCTCTCTCCCCATCGCCCTGTAACAAACCCAAACTAATCCCACTGCCCCGGTCTCTTCCCATAGCCCTGTATCACTCCCAAACTAATCCCACTGTCCCGCTCTCTCCCCATAGCGCTGTATCAATCCCCAAACTAATCCCACTGCACCGCTGTCTCCCCATAGCTCTGTATCAATCCCTAAACTAATCCCACTGCCCCGCTCTCTCCCCATCGCCCTGTATCAAACCCAAACTAATCCCGCTGCCCCGCTCTCTCCCCATAGCCCTGTATCACTCCCAAACTAATCCCACTGCCCCGCCCTCTCCCCATAGCCCTATATCACTCTCAAACTAATCCCACTGCCCCGCACACTCCCCATAGCCCTGTATCAATCCCCAAACTAATCCCACTGCCCCGCTCTCTCCCCATAGCCCTGTATCAATCCCAAACTAATCCCACTGCCCCGCTCTCTCCCCATAGCCCTGTATCAATCCCCAAACTAATCCCACTGCCCCGCTCTCTCCCCATAGCCCTGTATCAATCCCCAAACTAATCCCACTGCCCCGCTCTCTCCCCATAGCCCTGTATCAAACCCAAACTAATCCCACTGCCCCGCCCTCTCCCCATAGCCCTGTATCACTCCCAAACTAATCCCACTGCCCCACTCTCTCCCCATAGCCCTGTATCAATCCCAAACTAATCTCACTGCCCCGCTCTCTCCTCACAGCTCTGTATCAATCCCCAAACTAATCCCACTGCCCCGCTCTCACCCCATAGCCCTGTATCAATCCCAAACTAATCCCACTGCCCCGCTCTCTCCCCATCGCCCTGTATCAATCCCCAAACTAATCCCACTGCCCGGCTCTCTCCCCATAGCCCTGTATCAATCCCAAACTAATCCCACTGCCCCGCTCTCTCCCCATCGCCCTGTATCAATCCCCAAACTAATCCCGCTGCCCCGCTCTCTCCCCATAGCCCTGTTCCAATCCCCAAACTAATCCCAATGCCCCGCTCTCTCCCCATAACCCTGTTCCAATCCCCAAACTAATCCCACTGCCCCGCTCTCTCCCCATAGCCCTGTATCAATCCCAAACTAATTCCACTGCCCCGTTCTCTCCCCATCGCCCTGTATCAATCCCAAACTAATCCCACTGCCCCGCTCTCTCCCCATCGCCCTATATCAAACCCAAACTAATCCCACTGCCCCGCTCTCTCCCCAAAGCACTGTATCAATCCCCAAACTACTCCCACTGCCCCGCACTCTTCCCATAGCCCTGTATCAATCCCAAACTAATCCCACTGCCCCGCTCTTTCCCCATAGCCCTGTTTCAATCCCAAACTAATCCCACTGCCCCACTCTCTCCCATAGCCCTGTATCAATCCCCAAACTAATCCCACTGCCCCGCTCTCTCCCCATCGCCTTGTATCAATCCCAAACTAATCCCACTGCCCCGCTCTCTCCCCATCGCCCTGTAACAAACCCAAACTAATCCCACTGCCACGGTCTCTTCCCATAGCCCTGTATCACTCCCAAACTAATCCCACTGCCCCGCACTCTCCCCATAGCCCTGTATCAATAGCCAAACTCATCCCACTGCACCGCTCTCTCCCCATAGCGCTGTATCAATCCCCAAACTAATCCCACTGCACCGCTCTCTCCCCATAGCGCTGTATCAATCCCCAAACTAATCCCACTGTCCCGCTCTCTCCCCATAGCCCTGTATCAAACCCAAACTAATCCCGCTCTCTCCCCATAGACCTGTATCACTCCCAAACTAATCCCACTGCCCCGCCCTCTCCCCATAGCCCTGTATCACTCCCAAACTAATCCCACTGCCTCGCACACTCCCCATACCCCTGTATCAATCCCCAAACTAATCCCACTGCCCCGCTCTCTCCCCATAGCGCTGCATCACTCCCAAACTAATCCCACTGCCCCGCCCTCTCCCCATAGCCCTGTATCACTCCCAAACTAATCCCACTGCCCCACTCTCTCCCCATAGCCCTGTATCAATCCCAAACTAATCTCACTGCCCCGCTCTCTCCCCATAGCCCTGTGTCAATCCCCAAACTAATCTCACTGCCCCGCTCTCTCCCCATAGCCCTGTATCAATCCCAAACTAATCCCACTGCCCCGCTCTCTCCCCATCGCCCTGTATCAATCCCAAACTAATCCCACTGCCCCGCTCTCTCCTCATAGCCCTGTATCAATCCCCAAACTAATCCCACTGCCCCGCTCTCACCCCATAGCCCTGTATCAATCCCAAACTAATCCCACTGCCCCGATTTCTCCCCATCGCCCTGTATCAATCCCCAAACTAATCCCACTGCCCGGCTCTCTCCCCATAGCCCTGTATCAATCCCAAACTAATCCCACTGCCCCGCTCTCTTCCCATAGCAACGTATCAATCCCGAAACTAATCCCATTGCCCCACTCTCTCCCCATTGCCCTGTATCAATCCCAACCTAATCCCACTGCCCGGCTCTCTCCCCATAGCCCTGTATCAATCCCAAACTAATTCCACTGCCCCACTCTCTCCCCATCGCCCTGTATCAATCCCAACCTCATCCCACTGCCCCAATCTCTCCCCAAGGCACTGTATCAATCCCCAAGCTAATCCCACTGCCCCGCTCTCTCCCCACAGCCCTGTATCAATCCCAAACTAATCCCACTGCCCCGCTCTCTCCCCATAGCCCTGTATCAATCCCCAAACTAATCCCACTGCCCGGCTCTCTCGCCATAGACCTGTATCAATCCCCTAACTAATCCCACTGCCCTGCTCTCTCCCCATAGTCCTGTATCAATCCCAAACTAATCCCACTGTCCCGCTCTCTTCCCATAGACCTGTATCACTCCCAAACTAATCCCGCTGCCCCGCTCTCTCCCCATCGCCTTGTATCAATCCCCAAACTAATCCCACTGCCCGGCTCTCTCCCCATAGCCCTGTATCAATCCCAAACTGATCCCACTGCCCCGCTCTCTCCCCATAGCAATGTATCAATCCCTAAACTAATCCCACTGCCCCACTCTCTCCCCATTGCCCTGTATCAATCCCAACCTAATCCCACTGCCCGGCTCTCTCCCCATAGCCCTGTATCAATCCCAAACTAATCCCACTGCCCCACTCTCTCCCCATCGCCCTGTATCAATCCCAACCTCATCCCACTGCCCCAATCTCTCCCCACAGCCCTGTATCAATCCCAAACTAATCCCACTGCCCCGCTCTCTCCCCATAGCCCTGTATCAATCCCCAAACTAATCCCACTGCCCGGCTCTCTCCCCATAGCCCTGTATCAATCCCCTAACTAATACCACTGCCCTGCTCTCTCCCCATAGCCCTGTATCAATCCCGAACTAATCCCACTTTCCCGCTCTCTTCCCATAGCCCTGTATCACTCCCAAACTAATCCCGCTGCCCCACTCTCTCCCCATAGCCCTGTTCCAATCCCCAAACTAATCCCACTGCCCCGCTCTCTCCCCATAGCCCTTTTCCAATCCACAAACTAATCCCACTGCCCCGCTCTCTCCTCATAGCCCTGTATCAATCCCAAACTAATTCCACTGCCCCGTTCTCTCCCCATCGCCCTGTATCAATCCCAAACTAATCCCACTGCCCCGCTCTCTCCCCATCGCCCCATATCAAACCCAAACTAATCCCACTGCCCCGCTCTCTCCCATTAGCCCTGTATCAATCCCCAAACTAATCCCACTGCCCCGCTCTCTCCCCATAGCCCTGTATCAATCCCCAAACTAATCCCACTGCCCCGCTCTCTCCCCATAGCCCTGTATCAATCCCCAAACTAATCCCACTGCCACGCTCTCTCCCCATCGCCCTGTATCAATCCCCAAACTAATCCCACTGTCCCGCTCTCTCCCCATAGCCCTGTATCAATCCCCAAACTAATCCCACTGCCCCGCACTCTTCCCATAGCCCTGTATCAATCCCCAAACTAATCCCACTGCCCCGCTCTCTCCCCATCGCCCTGTATCAAACCCAAACTAATCCCACTGTCCCGGTCTCTTCCCATAGCCCTGTATCACTCCCAAACTAATCCCACTGCCCCGCACTCTCCCCATAGCCCTGTATCAATCCCCAATCTAATCCCAGTGCCCCGCTCTCTCCCCATAGCCCTGTATCAATCCGAAACTAATCCCACTGCCCCACTCTCTCCCCATAGCCCTGTATCAATCCCAAACTAATCTCACTGCCCCGCTCTCTCCTCATAGCCCTGTATCAATCCCCAAACTAATCCCACTGCCCCGCTCTCTCCCCATTGCCCTGTATCAATCCCAAATTTATCCCACTGCCCCGCTCTCTCCCCATCGCGCTGTATCAATCCCAAACTAATCCGACTGTCCCGCTCTCTCCCCATCGCCCTGTATCAAACCCAAACTAATCCCACTGCCCCGCTCTCTCCCCACAGCACTGTATCACTCCCAAACTAATCCCACTGCCCCGCCCTCTCCCCATAGCCCTGTATCAATCACCAAACTAATCCCACTGCCCTGCGCTCTCCCGATCGCCCTGTATCAATCCCCAAACTAATCCCACTGCCCCGCTCTCTCCCCACAGCTCTGAATCAATCCCCAAACTAATCCCACTGCCCCGCTCTCTCCCCACAGCCCTGTATCAATCCCCAAACTAATCCCACTGCCCCGCTCACTCCCCACAGCCCTGTATCAATCCCCAAACTAATCCCACTGCCCCGCCCACTCCCCTTTTCCCTGTATCAATCCCCAAACTAATCCCATTGCCCCGCTCTCTCCCCATAGCATTGTATCAATCCCAAATTACTCCCACTACCCCGCTCTCTCCCCATAGCCCTGTATCAATCCCCAAACTAATCCCTCTGCCCCGCTCTCTCCCCATAGCCCTGTATCAATCCCCAAACTAATCCCTCTGCCCCGCTCTCTCCCCATAGCCCTGTATCAATTCCCAAACTACTCCCACTGCCCGGCACTCTCCCCATAGTCCTGTATCAATCCCACACTAATCCCACTGTCCCGCTCTCTTCCCATAGCCCTGTATCACTCCCAAACTAATCCCGCTGCCCCGCTCTCTCCCCATAGCCCTGTTCCAATCCCAAAATTAATCCCACTGCCCCGCTCTCTCCCCATAGCCCTGTTCCAATCCCCAAACTAATCCCACTGCCCCGCTCTCTCCCCATAGCCCTGTATCAATCCCAAACTAATTCCACTGCCCCGTTCTCTCCCCATCGCCCTGTATCAATCCCAAACTAATCCCACTGCCCCGCTCTCACCCCATCGCCCCATATCAAACCCAAACTAATCCCACTGCCCCGCTCTCTCCCCATAGCCCTGTATCAATCCCCAAACTAATCCCACTGCCCCGCTCTCTCCCCATAGCCCTGTATCAATCCCCAAACTAATCCCACTGCCCCGCTCTCTCCCCATAGCCCTGTATCAATCCCCAAACTAATCCCACTGCCCCGCTCTCTCCCCATCGCCCTGCATCAATCCCCAAACTAATCCCACTGTCCCGCTCTCTCCCCATAGCCCTGTATCAATCCCCAAACTAATCCCACTGCCCCGCACTCTCCCCATAGCCCTGTATCAATCCCCAAACTAATCCCACTGCCCCGCTCTCTCCCCATCGCCCTGTATCAATCCCAAACTAATCCCACT
The DNA here is from genome assembly GCF_047496885.1 of Scyliorhinus torazame. Lineage (NCBI taxonomy): Eukaryota > Metazoa > Chordata > Chondrichthyes > Carcharhiniformes > Scyliorhinidae > Scyliorhinus > Scyliorhinus torazame. The sequence goes on along the minus strand of NC_092712.1, from coordinate 12,645,955 downwards.
GCCCTGCTCTCTCCCCATAGCCCTGTATCAATCCCCAAACTAATCCCACTGCCCTGCTCTCCCCCATGGCCCTGTATCAAACCCAAACTAATCCCACTGCCCCGGTCTCTTCCCATAGCCCTGTATCACTCCCAAACTAATCCCACTGCCCCGCTCTCTCCCCATTGCCCTGTATCAATCCCAAACTAATCCCACTGCCCCGCTCTCTCCCCATCGCCCTGTATCAATCCCAAACTAATCCCACTGCCCCGCTCTCTCCCCATCGCCCTGTATCAAACCCAAACTAATCCCGCTGCCCCGCTCTCTCCCCATAGCCTTGTATTAATCCCAAACTACTCCCACTACCCCGCTCTCTCCCCATAGGCCTGTATCAATCTCAAACTAATCCCACTGCCCCACTCTCTCCCCATAGCCCTGTATCACTCCCAAACTAATCCCACTGCCCCGCTCTCTCCCCATAGCCCTGTATCAATCCCCAAACTAATCCCTCTGCCCCGCTCTCTCCCCATAGCCCTGTATCAATTCCCAAACTAATCCCACTGCCCGGCATTCTCCCCATAGTCCTGTATCAATCCCAAACTAATCCCACTGTCCCGCTAACTCCCCATAGCACTGAATCAATCCCCAAACTAATCCCACTGCCCGGCTCTCTCCACATCGCCCTGTATCAATCCCCAAACTAATCCCTCTGCCCCGCTCTCTCCCCATAGCCCTGTATTAATCCCAAACTAATCCCACTGTCCCGCTCTCTCCCCATAGCCCTGTATCGATCCCCAAACTAATCCCACTGCCCCGCTCTCTCCCCATAGCCCTGTATCAATCCCAAACTAATCCCACTGCCCCGCTCTCTCCCCATCGCCCTGTATCAATCCCAAACTAATCCCACTGTCCCGCACTCTCCCCATAGATCTGTATCAATCCCAAACTAATCCCACTGCCCCGCTCTCTCCCCATAGCCCTGTATCAATCCCCAAACTAATCCCAATGCCCCGCTCTCTCCCCATCGCCCTGTATCAATCCCCAAACTAAACCCACTGCCCCGCTCTCTCCCCATCGCCCTGTATCAATCCCAACCTAATCCCACTGCCCGGCTCTCTCCCCATAGCCATGTATCAATCCCAAACTAATCCCACTGCCCCACTCTCTCCCCATAGCCCTGTATCAATCCCCATACTAATCCCACTGCCCGGCTCTCTCCCCATAGCCCTGTATCAATCCTAAACTAATCCCACTGCCCCACTCTCTCCCCATCGGCCTGTATCAATCCCAACCTCATCCCACTGCCCCACTCTCTCCCCATGGCACTGTATCAATCACCAAACTAATCCCACTGACCCGCTCTCTCCCCATAGCCCTGTATCAATCCCAAACTAATCCCACTGGCCCGCTCTCTCCCCATAGCCCTGTATCAATCCCCAAACAAATCCCACTGCCCGGCTCTCTCCCCATAGCCCCGTATCAATCCCAAACTAATCCCACTGACCCGCTCTCTCCCCATAGCTCTGTTCCAATCGCCAAACTAATCCCACTGCCCCGCTCTCTCCCCATAGCCCTGTATCAATCCCAAACTAATCACACTGCCCCGCTCTCTCCCCATCGCCCTGTATCAATCCCAAACTAATCCCACTGCCCCGCTCTTTCCCCATCGCCCTGTATCAATCCCAACCTCATCCCACTGCCCCAATCTCTCCCCAAGGCACTGTATCAATCCCCAAACTAATCCCACTGCCCCGCTCTCTCCCCATAGCCCTGTATCAATCCCCAACTAATCCCACTGCCCCGCTCTATCCCCATAGCCCTGTATCAATCCCCAAACTAAACCCACTGCCCCGCTCTCTCCCCATCGCCCTGTATCAATCCCAACCTAATCCCACTGCCCGGCTCTCTCCCCATAGCCCTGTATCAATCCCAAACTAATCCCACTGCCCCACTCTCTCCCCATAGCCCTGTATCAATCCCCAAACTAATCCCACTGCCCGGCTCTCTCCCCATAGCCCTGTATCAATCCTAAACTAATCCGACTGCCCCACTCTCTCCCCATCGCCCTGTATCAATCCCAACCTCATCCCACTGCCCCACTCTCTCCCCATGGAACTGTATCAATCCCCAAACTATTCCCACTGCCCCGCTCTCTCCCAATAGCCCTGTATCAATTCCAAACTAATCCCACTGGCCCGCTCTCTCCCCATAGCCCTGTATCAATCCCCAAACAAATCCCACTGCCCGGCTCTCTCCCCATAGCCCCGTATCAATCCCAAACTAATCCCACTGACCCGCTCTCTCCCCGTAGCTCTGTTCCAATCGCCAAACTAATCCCACTGCCCCGCTCTCTCCCCATAGCCCTGTATCAATCCCAAACTAATCCCACTGCCCCGCTCTCTCCCCATCGCCCTGTATCAATCCCAAACTAATCCCACTGCCCCGCTCTTTCCCCATCGCCCTGTATCAATCCCAACCTCATCCCACTGCCCCAATCTCTCCCCAAGGCACTGTATCAATCCCCAAACTAATCCCACTGCCCCGCTCTCTCCCCATAGCCCTGTATCAATCCCAAACTAATCCCACTGCCCCGCTCTCTCCCCATAGCCCTGTATCAATCCCCAAACTAATCCCACTGCCCGGCTCTCTCCCCATAGCCCTGTATCAATCCCCTAACTAATCCCACTACCCTGCTCTCTCCCCATAGCCCTGTATCAATCCCAAGCTAATCACTGTCACGCTGTCTTCCCATAGCCCTGTATCAATCCCAAATTTATCCCACTGCCCCGCTCTCTCCCCATCGCGCTGTATCAATCCCAAACTAATCCGACTGTCCCGCTCTCTCCCCATCGCCCTGTATCAAACCCAAACTAATCCCACTGCCCCGCTCTCTCCCCATAGCCCTGTATCAATCCCCAAACTAATCCCAATGCCCCGCTCTCTCCCCATCGCCCTGTATCAATCCCCAAACTAAACCCACTGCCCCGCTCTCTCCCCATCGCCCTGTATCAATCCCAACCTAATCCCACTGCCCGGCTCTCTCCCCATAGCCCTGTATCAATCCCAAACTAATCCCACTGCCCCACTCTCTCCCAATAGCCCTGTATCAATCCCCATACTAATCCCACTGCCCGGCTCTCTCCTCTTAGCCCTGTATCAATCCTAAACTAATCCCACTGCCCCACTCTCTCCCCATCGCCCTGTATCAATCCCAACCTCATCCCACTGCCCCACTCTCTCCCCATGGCACTGTATCAATCACCAAACTAATCCCACTGACCCGCTCTCTCCCCATAGCCCTGTATCAATCCCAAACTAATCCCACTGGCCCGCTCTCTCCCCATAGCCCTGTATCAATCCCCAAACAAATCCCACTGCCCGGCTCTCTCCCCATAGCCCCGTATCAATCCCAAACTAATCCCACTGACCCGCTCTCTCCCCATAGCTCTGTTCCAATCGCCAAACTAATCCCACTGCCCCGCTCTCTCCCCATAGCCCTGTATCAATCCCAAACTAATCACACTGCCCCGCTCTCTCCCCATCGCCCTGTATCAATCCCAAACTAATCCCACTGCCCCGCTCTTTCCCCATCGCCCTGTATCAATCCCAACCTCATCCCACTGCCCCAATCTCTCCCCAAGGCACTGTATCAATCCCCAAACTAATCCCACTGCCCCGCTCTCTCCCCATAGCCCTGTATCAATCCCCAACTAATCCCACTGCCCCGCTCTATCCCCATAGCCCTGTATCAATCCCCAAACTAAACCAACTGCCCCGCTCTCTCCCCATCGCCCTGTATCAATCCCAACCTAATCCCACTGCCCGGCTCTCTCCCCATAGCCCTGTATCAATCCCAAACTAATCCCACTGCCCCACTCTCTCCCCATAGCCCTGTATCAATCCCCAAACTAATCCCACTGCCCGGCTCTCTCCCCATAGCCCTGTATCAATCCTAAACTAATCCGACTGCCCCACTCTCTCCCCATCGCCCTGTATCAATCCCAACCTCATCCCACTGCCCCACTCTCTCCCCATGGAACTGTATCAATCCCCAAACTATTCCCACTGCCCCGCTCTCTCCCAATAGCCCTGTATCAATTCCAAACTAATCCCACTTGCCCGCTCTCTCCCCATAGCCCTGTATCAATCCCCAAACAAATCCCACTGCCCGGCTCTCTCCCCATAGCCCCGTATCAATCCCAAACTAATCCCACTGACCCGCTCTCTCCCCGTAGCTCTGTTCCAATCGCCAAACTAATCCCACTGCCCCGCTCTCTCCCCATAGCCCTGTATCAATCCCAAACTAATCCCACTGCCCCGCTCTCTCCCCAAGGCCCTGTATCAATCCCAAACTAATCCCACTGCCCCGCTCTTTCCCCATCGCCCTGTATCAATCCCAACCTCATCCCACTGCCCCAATCTCTCCCCAAGGCACTGTATCAATCCCCAAACTAATCCCACTGCCCCGCTCTCTCCCCATAGCCCTGTATCAATCCCAAACTAATCCCACTGCCCCGCTCTCTCCCCATAGCCCTGTATCAATCCCCAAACTAATCCCACTGCCCGGCTCTCTCCCCATAGCCCTGTATCAATCCCCTAACTAATCCCACTACCCTGCTCTCTCCCCATAGCCCTGTATCAATCCCAAACTAATCACTGTCACGCTGTCTTCCCATAGCCCTGTATCAATCCCAAATTTATCCCACTGCCCCGCTCTCTCCCCATCGCGCTGTATCAATCCCAAACTAATCCGACTGTCCCGCTCTCTCCCCATCGCCCTGTATCAAACCCAAACTAATCCCACTTCCCCGCTCTCTCCCCACAGCACTGTATCACTCCCAAACTAATCCCACTGCCCCGCCCTCTCCCCATAGCCCTGTATCAATCACCAAACTAATCCCACTGCCCTGCGCTCTCCCGATCGCCCTGTATCAATCCCCAAACTAATCCCACTGCCCCGCTCTCTCCCCACAGCTCTGAATCAATCCCCAAACTAATCCCACTGCCCCGCTCTCTCCCCACAGCCCTGTATCAATCCCCAAACTAATCCCACTGCCCCGCTCACTCCCCACAGCCCTGTATCAATCCCCAAACTAATCCCACTGCCCCGCCCACTCCCCTTTTCCCTGTATCAATCCCCAAACTAATCCCATTGCCCCGCTCTCTCCCCATAGCATTGTATCAATCCCAAATTACTCCCACTACCCCGCTCTCTCCCCATAGCCCTGTATCAATCCCCAAACTAATCCCTCTGCCCCGCTCTCTCCCCATAGCCCTGTATCCATCCCCAAACTAATCCCTCTGCCCCGCTCTCTCCCCATAGCCCTGTATCAATTCCCAAACTAATCCCACTGCCCGGCACTCTCCCCATAGTCCTGTATCAATCCCACACTAATCCCACTGTCTCGCTCTCTTCCCATAGCCCTGTATCACTCCCAAACTAATCCCGCTGCCCCGCTCTCTCCCCATAGCCCTGTTCCAATCCCAAAACTAATCCCACTGCCCCGCTCTCTCCCCATAGCCCTGTTCCAATCCCCAAACTAATCCCACTGCCCCGCTCTCTCCCCATAGCCCTGTATCAATCCCAAACTAATTCCACTGCCCCGTTCTCTCCCCATCGCCCTGGATCAATCTCAATCTAATCCCATTGCCCCGCTCTCACCCCATCGCCCCATATCAAACCAAAATAATCCCACTGCCCCGCTCTCTCCCCATAGCCCTGTATCAATCCCCAAACTAATCCCACTGCCCCGCTCTCTCCCCATAGCCCTGTATCAATCCCCAAACTAATCCCACTGCCCCGCTCTCTCCCCATAGCCCTGTATCAATCCCCAAACTAATCCCACTGCCCCGCTCTCTCCCCATCGCCCTGCATCAATCCCCAAACTAATCCCACTGTCCCGCTCTCTCCCCATAGCCCTGTATCAATCCCCAAACTAATCCCACTGCCCCGCACTCTCAAAATAGCCCTGTATCAATCCCCAAACTAATCCCACTGCCCCGCTCTCTCCCCATTGCCCTGTATCAATCCCAAACTAATCCCACTGCCCCGCTCTCTCCCCATCGCCCTGTATCAATCCCAAACTAATCCCACTGCCCCGCTCTCTCCCCATCGCCCTGTATCAATCCCAAACTAATCCCACTGTCCCGCTCTCTCGCCATCGCCCTGTATCAAACCCAAACTAATCCCGCTGCCCCGCTCTCTCCCCATAGCCTTGTATTAATCCCAAACTACTCCCACTACCCCGCTCTCTCCCCATAGCCCTGTATCAATCCTAAACTAATCCGACTGCCCCGCTCTCTCCCCATCGCGCTGTATCAATCCCAAACTAATCCCACTGTCCCGCTCTCTCGCCATCGCCCTGTATCACTCCCAAACTAATCCCACTGCCCCGCACTCTCCCCATAGCCCTGTATCAATCCCCAAACTAATCCCACTGCCCCGCTCTCTCCCCATTGCCCTGTATCAATCCCAAACTAATCCCACTGCCCCGCTCTCTCCCCATCGCCCTGTATCAATCCCAAACTAATCCCACTGCCCCGCTCTCTCCCCATCGCGCTGTATCAATCCCAAACTAATCCCACTGTCCCGCTCTCTCGCCATCGCCCTGTATCAAACCCAAACTAATCCCGCTGCCCCGCTCTCTCCCCATAGCCTTGTATTAATCCCAAACTACTCCCACTACCCCGCTCTCTCCCCATAGCCCTGTATCAATCTCAAACTAATCCCAATGCCCCACTCTCTCCCCATAGCCCTGTATCACTCCCAAACTAATCCCACTGCCCCGCTCTCTCCCCATAGCCCTGTATCAATCCCCAAACTAATCCCTCTGCCCCGCTCTCTCCCCATAGCCCTGTATCAATTCCCAAACTAATCCCACTGCCCGGCATTCTCCCCATAGTCCTGTATCAATCCCAAACTAATCCCACTGTCCCGCTAACTCCCCATAGCACTGAATCAATCCCCAAACTAATCCCACTGCCCGGCTCTCTCCACATCGCCCTGTATCAATCCCCAAACTAATCCCTCTGCCCCGCTCTCTCCCCATAGCCCTGTATTAATCCCAAACTAATCCCACTGTCCCGCTCTCTCCCCATAGCCCTGTATCGATCCCCAAACTAATCCCACTGCCCCGCTCTCTCCCCATAGCCCTGTATCAATCCCAAACTAATCCCACTGCCCCGCTCTCTCCCCATCGCCTTGTATCAATCCCAAACTAATCCCACTGTCCCGCACTCTCCCCATAGATCTGTATCAATCCCAAACTAATCCCACTGCCCCGCTCTCTCCCCATAGCCCTGTATCAATCCCCAAACTAATCCCAATGCCCCGCTCTCTCCCCATCGCCCTGTATCAATCCCCAAACTAAACCCACTGCCCCGCTCTCTCCCCATCGCCCTGTATCAATCCCAACCTAATCCCACTGCCCGGCTCTCTCCCCATAGCCCTGTATCAATCCCAAACTAATCCCACTGCCCCACTCTCTCCCCATAGCCCTGTATCAATCCCCATACTAATCCCACTGCCCGGCTCTCTCCCCATAGCCCTGTATCAATCCTAAACTAATCCCACTGCCCCACTCTCTCCCCATCGCCCTGTATCAATCCCAACCTCATCCCACTGCCCCACTCTCTCCCCATGGCACTGTATCAATCACCAAACTAATCCCACTGACCCGCTCTCTCCCCATAGCCCTGTATCAATCCCAAACTAATCCCACTGGCCCGCTCTCTCCCCATAGCCCTGTATCAATCCCCAAAAAAATCCCACTGCCCCGCTCTCTCCCCATCGCCCTGTATCAATCCCAACCTAATCCCACTGCCCGGCTCTCTCCCCATAGCCCTGTATCAATCCTAAACTAATCCCACTGCCCCACTCTCTCCCCATCGCCCTGTATCAATCCCAACCTCATCCCACTGCCCCACTCTCTCCCCATGGCACTGTATCAATCACCAAACTAATCCCACTGACCCGCTCTCTCCCCATAGCCCTGTATCAATCCCAAACTAATCCCACTGGCCCGCTCTCTCCCCATCGCCCTGTATCAATCCCCAAACTAAACCCACTGCCCCGCTCTCTCCCCATCGCCCTGTATCAATCCCAACCTAATCCCACTGCCCGGCTCTCTCCCCATAGCCCTGTATCAATCCCAAACTAATCCCACTGCCCCACTCTCTCCCCATAGCCCTGTATCAATCCCCATACTAATCCCACTGCCCGGCTCTCTCCCCATAGCCCTGTATCAATCCTAAATTAATCCCACTGCCCCACTCTCTCCCCATCGCCCTGTATCAATCCCAACCTCATCCCACTGCCCCACTCTCTCCCCACGGCACTGTATCAATCACCAAACTAATCCCACTGACCCGCTCTCTCCCCATAGCCCCGTATCAATCCCAAACTAATCCCACTGACCCGCTCTCTCCCCATAGCTCTGTTCCAATCGCCAAACTAATCCCACTGCCCCGCTCTCTCCCCATAGCCCTGTATCAATCCCAAACTAATCACACTGCCCCGCTCTCTCCCCATCGCCCTGTATCAATCCCAAACTAATCCCACTGCCCCGCTCTTTCCCCATCGCCCTGTATCAATCCCAACCTCATCCCACTGCCCCAATCTCTCCCCAAGGCACTGTATCAATCCCCAAACTAATCCCACTGCCCCGCTCTCTCCCCATAGCCCTGTATCAATCCCCAACTAATCCCACTGCCCCGCTCTATCCCCATAGCCCTGTATCAATCCCCAAACTAAACCCACTGCCCCGCTCTCTCCCCATCGCCCTGTATCAATCCCAACCTAATCCCACTGCCCGGCTCTCTCCCCATAGCCCTGTATCAATCCCAAACTAATCCCACTGCCCCACTCTCTCCCCATAGCCCTGTATCAATCCCCAAACTAATCCCACTGCCCGGCTCTCTCCCCATAGCCCTGTATCAATCCTAAACTAATCCGACTGCCCCACTCTCTCCCCATCGCCCTGTATCAATCCCAACCTCATCCCACTGCCCCACTCTCTCCCCATGGAACTGTATCAATCCCCAAACTATTCCCACTGCCCCGCTCTCTCCCAATAGCCCTGTATCAATTCCAAACTAATCCCACTGGCCCGCTCTCTCCCCATAGCCCTGTATCAATCCCCAAACAAATCCCACTGCCCGGCTCTCTCCCCATAGCCCCGTATCAATCCCAAACTAATCCCACTGACCCGCTCTCTCCCCGTAGCTCTGTTCCAATCGCCAAACTAATCCCACTGCCCCGCTCTCTCCCCATAGCCCTGTATCAATCCCAAACTAATCCCACTGCCCCGCTCTCTCCCCATCGCCCTGTATCAATCCCAAACTAATCCCACTGCCCCGCTCTTTCCCCATCGCCCTGTATCAATCCCAACCTCATCCCACTGCCCCAATCTCTCCCCAAGGCACTGTATCAATCCCCAAACTAATCCCACTGCCCCGCTCTCTCCCCATAGCCCTGTATCAATCCCAAACTAATCCCACTGCCCCGCTCTCTCCCCATAGCCCTGTATCAATCCCCAAACTAATCCCACTGCCCGGCTCTCTCCCCATAGCCCTGTATCAATCCCCTAACTAATCCCACTACCCTGCTCTCTCCCCATAGCCTTGTATCAATCCCAAACTAATCACTGTCACGCTGTCTTCCCATAGCCCTGTATCACTCCCAAACTAATCCCGCTGCCACGCTCTCTCCCCATAGCCCTGTTCCAATCCCCAAACTAATCCCACTGCCCCGCTCTCTCCCCATAGCCCTATTCCAATCCACAAACTAATCCCACTGCCCCGCTCTCTCCCCATAGCCCTGTATCAATCCCAAACTAATTCCACTGCCCCGTTCTCTCCCCATCGCCCTGTATCAATCCCAAACTAATCCCACTGCCCCGCTCTCTCCCCATCGCCCCATATCAAACCCAAACTAATCCCACTGACCCGCTCTCTCCCCATAGCTCTGTTCCAATCGCCAAACTAATCCCACTGCCCCGCTCTCTCCCCATAGCCCTGTATCAATCCCAAACTAATCCCACTGCCCCGCTCTCTCCCCATCGCCCTGTATCAATCCCAAACTAATCCCACTGCCCCGCTCTTTCCCCATCGCCCTGTATCAATCCCAACCTCATCCCACTGCCCCAATCTCTCCCCAAGGCACTGTATCAATCCCCAAACTAATCCCACTGCCCCGCTCTCTCCCCATAGCCCTGTATCAGTCCCAAACTAATCCCACTGCCCCGCTCTCTCCCCATAGCCCTGTATCAATCCTCAAACAAATCCCACTGCCCGGCTCTCTCCCCATAGCCCCGTATCAATCCCAAACTAATCCCACTGACCCGCTCTCTCCCCGTAGCTCTGTTCCAATCGCCAAACTAATCCCACTGCCCCGCTCTCTCCCCATAGCCCTGTATCAATCCCCAAACTAATCCCACTGCCCCGCTCTCTCTCCATCGCCCTGTATCAATCCCAAACTAATCCCACTGGCCCGCTCTCTCCCCATAGCCCTGTATCAATCCCCAAACAAATCCCACTGCCCGGCTCTCTCCCCATAGCCCCGTATCAATCCCAAACTAATCCCACTGACCCGCTCTCTCCCCGTAGCTCTGTTCCAATCGCCAAACTAATCCCACTGTCCCGCTCTCTCCCCATAGCCATGTATCAATCCCAAACTAATCCCACTGCCCCGCACTCTCCCCATCGCCCTGTATCAATCCCAAACTAATCCCACTGCCCCGCTCTTTCCCCATCGCCCTGTATCAATCCCAACCTCATCCCACTGCCGCAATCTCTCCCCAAGGCACTGTATCAATCCCCAAACTAATCCCACTGCCCCGCTCTCTCCCCATAGCCCTGTATCAATCCCAAACTAATCCCTCTGCCCCACTCTCTCCCCATAGCCCTGTATCAATCCCCAAACTAATCCCACTGCCCCACTCTCTCCCCATAGCCCTGTATCAATCCCCAAACTAATCCCACTGCCCCGCTCTCTCCCCATAGCCCTGTATCAATCCCCAAAATAATGCCACTGCCCGGCTCTCTCCCCATAGCCCTCTATCAAACCCTAACTAATCCCACTGCCCTGCTCTCTCCCCATAGCCCTGTATCAATCCCAAACTAATCCCACTGCCCCGCTCTCTCCCCATAGCCCTGTATCAATCCCAAACTAATCCCACTGCCCCCCTCTCTCCCCATAGCCCTGTATCAATCCCCAAACTAATCCCACTGCCCCGCTCTCTCCCCATAGCCCTGTATCAATCCCAAACTAATCCCACTGTTCCGCTCTCTCCCCATAGCCCTGTATCAATCCCCAACTAATCCCACTGCCCCACTCTCTCCCCATAGCCCTGTATCACTCCCAAACTAATCCCACTGCCCCGCTCTCTCCCCATAGCCCTGTATCAATCCCAAACTAATCCCACTGCCCCGCTCTCTCCCCATAGCCCTGTATCAATCCCAAACTAATCACACTGCCCCGCTCTCTCCCCATAGCCCTGTATCAATCCCAAACTAATCCCACTGCCCCGTTCTCTCCCCATAGCCCTGTTCCAATCCACAAACTAATCCCACTGCCCCGCTCTCTCCCCATAGCCCTGTATCAATCCCAAACTAATCCCACTGCCCCGTTCTCTCCCCATCGCCCTGTATCAATCCCAAACTAATCCCACTGCACCGCTCTCTCCCCATCGCCCAATATCAAACCCAAACTAATCCCACTGCCCCGCTCTCTCCCCATAGCCCTGTATCAATCCCCAAACTAATCCCACTGCCCCGCTCTCTCTCAATAGCCCTGTATCAATCCCCAAACTAATCCCACTGCCCCGCTCTCTCCCCATCGCCCTGTATCAATCCTCAAACTAATCCCACTGACCCGCTCTCTCCCCATCGCCCTGTATCAATCCCCAAACTAATCCCACTGTCCCGCTCTCTCCCCATAGCCCTGTATCAATCCCCAAACTAATCCCACTGCCCCACACTCTCCCCATAGCCCTGTATCAATCCCCAAACTAATCCCACTGCCCCGCTCTCTCCCCATCGCCCTGTATCAATCCCAAACTAATCCCACTGCCCCGCTCTCTCACCATCGCCCTGTATCAAACACAAACTAATCCCACTGCCCCGGTCTCTTCCCATAGCCCTGTATCACTCCCAAACTAATCCCACTGCCCCGCACTCTCCCCATATCCCTGTATCAATCCCCAAACTAATCCCACTGCCCTGCTCTCTCCCCATAGCCCTGTATCACTCCCAAACTAATCCCACTGCCCCGCTCTCTCCCCATCGCCCTGTATCACTCCCAAACTAATCCCACTGCCCTGCCCTCTCCCCATAGCCCTGTATCAATCCCCAAACTACTCCCACTGCCACGCTCTCTCCCCATAGCCCTGTATCAATCCCCAAACTAATCCCTCTGCCCCGCTCTCTCCCCATAGCCCTGTATCAATTCCCAAACTAATCTCACTGCCCGGCATTCTCCCCATAGACCTGTATCAATCCAAAACTAATCCCACTGTCCCGCTCTCTCCCCATAGCACTGAATCAATCCCCAAACTAATCCCACTGCCCGGCTCTCTCCACATCGCCCTGTATCAATCCCCAAACTAATCCCTCTGCTCCGCTCTCTCCCCATAGCCCTGTATTAATCCCAAACTAATCCCACTGTCCCGCTCTCTCCCCATAGCCCTGTATCGATCCCCAAACTAATCCCACTGCCCCGCTCTCTCCCCATAGCCCTGTATCAATCCCAAACTAATCCCACTGCCCCGCTCTCTCCCCATCGCCCTGTATCAATCCCCAAACTAATCCCACTGCCACGCTCTCTCCACATAGACCTGTACCACTCCCAAACTAATCCCACTGCCCCGCTCTCTCCCCCCATAGCCCTGTATCAATCCCCAAACTAATCCCACTGCCCCGCTCTCTCCACATAGCCCTGTGTCAATCCCAAACTAATTCCACTACCCCGCACTCTCCCCATAGCCCTGTATCAATCCCTAAACTAATCCCACTGCCCCGCTCTCTCCCCATAGCCCTGTATCAAACCCAAACTAATCCCACTGCCCCGCTCTCTCCCCATAGCGCTGTATCAATCCCCAAAATAATCCCACTGCCCCACTCTCTCCCCATAGCCCTGTATAAATCCCCAAACTATTCCCACTGCCCTGCTCTCTCCCCATCGCCCTGTATCAATCCCAAACTAATCCCACTGCCCCGCTCTCTCCCCATAGCCCTGTATCACTCCCAAACTAATCCCACTGCCCCACTCTCTCCCCATAGCACTGTATCAATCCCCAAACTAATCCCACTGCCCCGCACTCTCCCCATAGCCCTGTATCAATCCCCAAACTAATCCCAGTGCCCCGCTCTCTCCCCATAGCGCTGTATCAATCCCCAAACTAATCCCACTGCCCCGCTCTCTCCCCATAGCCCTGTATCAATCCCAAACTAATCCCACTGCCCCGCTCTCTCCACATCGCCCTGTATCAATCCCAAACTAATCCCACTGCCCTGCTCTCACCCCATCGCCCTGTATCAATCCCAAACTAATCCCACTGCCCGGCTCTCTCCCCATAGCCCTGTATCAATCCCAAACTAATCACACTGCCCCGCTCTCTCCCCATAGCCCTGTATCAATCCCCAAACTAATCCCACTGCCCGGCTCTCTCCCCATAGCCCTGTATCAATCCCAAACTAATCCCACTGCCCGGCTCTCTCCCCATAGCCCTGTATCAATCCCAAACTAATCCCACTGCCCCGTTCTCTCCCCATAGCCCTGTTCCAATCCACAAACTAATCCCACTGCCCCGCTCTCTCCCCATAGCCCTGTATCAATCCCAAACTAATCCCACTGCCCCGTTCTCTCCCCATCGCCCTGTATCAATCCCAAACTAATCCCACTGCCCCGCTCTCTCCCCATCGCCCAATATCAAACCCAAACTAATCCCACTGCCCCGCTCTCTCCCCATAGCCCTGTATCAATCCCCAAACTAATCCCACTGCCCCGCTCTCTCCCAATAGCCCTGTATCAATCCCCAAACTAATCCCACTGCCCCGCTCTCTCCCCATCGCCCTGTATCAATCCTCAAACTAATCCCACTGACCCGCTCTCTCCCCATCGCCCTGTATCAATCCCCAAACTAATCCCACTGTCCCGCTCTCTCCCCATAGCCCTGTATCAATCCCCAAACTAATCCCACTGCCCCACACTCTCCCCATAGCCCTGTATCAATCCCCAAACTAATCCCACTGCCCCGCTCTCTCCCCATCGCCCTGTATCAATCCCAAACTAATCCCACTGCCCCGCTCTCTCACCATCGCCCTGTATCAAACACAAACTAATCCCACTGCCCCGGTCTCTTCCCATAGCCCTGTATCACTCCCAAACTAATCCCACTGCCCCGCACTCTCCCCATATCCCTGTATCAATCCCCAAACTAATCCCACTGCCCTGCTCTCTCCCCATAGCCCTGTATCACTCCCAAACTAATCCCACTGCCCCGCTCTCTCCCCATCGCCCTGTATCACTCCCAAACTAATCCCACTGCCCTGCCCTCTCCCCATAGCCCTGTATCAATCCCCAAACTACTCCCACTGCCACGCTCTCTCCCCATAGCCCTGTATCAATCCCCAAACTAATCCCTCTGCCCCGCTCTCTCCCCATAGCCCTGTATCAATTCCCAAACTAATCTCACTGCCCGGCATTCTCCCCATAGACCTGTATCAATCCAAAACTAATCCCACTGTCCCGCTCTCTCCCCATAGCACTGAATCAATCCCCAAACTAATCCCACTGCCCGGCTCTCTCCACATCGCCCTGTATCAATCCCCAAACTAATCCCTCTGCTCCGCTCTCTCCCCATAGCCCTGTATTAATCCCAAACTAATCCCACTGTCCCGCTCTCTCCCCATAGCCCTGTATCGATCCCCAAACTAATCCCACTGCCCCGCTCTCTCCCCATAGCCCTGTATCAATCCCAAACTAATCCCACTGCCCCGCTCTCTCCCCATCGCCCTGTATCAATCCCCAAACTAATCCCACTGCCACGCTCTCTCCACATAGACCTGTACCACTCCCAAACTAATCCCACTGCCCCGCTCTCTCCCCCCATAGCCCTGTATCAATCCCCAAACTAATCCCACTGCCCCGCTCTCTCCACATAGCCCTGTGTCAATCCCAAACTAATTCCACTACCCCGCACTCTCCCCATAGCCCTGTATCAATCCCTAAACTAATCCCACTGCCCCGCTCTCTCCCCATAGCCCTGTATCAAACCCAAACTAATCCCACTGCCCCGCTCTCTCCCCATAGCGCTGTATCAATCCCCAAAATAATCCCACTGCCCCACTCTCTCCCCATAGCCCTGTATCAATCCCCAAACTATTCCCACTGCCCTGCTCTCTCCCCATCGCCCTGTATCAATCCCAAACTAATCCCACTGCCCCGCTCTCTCCCCATAGCCCTGTATCACTCCCAAACTAATCCCACTGCCCCACTCTCTCCCCATAGCACTGTATCAATCCCCAAACTAATCCCACTGCCCCGCACTCTCCCCATAGCCCTGCATCAATCCCCAAACTAATCCCAGTGCCCCGCTCTCTCCCCATAGCGCTGTATCAATCCCCAAACTAATCCCACTGCCCCGCTCTCTCCCCATAGCCCTGTATCAATCCCAAACTAATCCCACTGCCCCGCTCTCTCCACATCGCCCTGTATCAATCCCAAACTAATCCCACTGCCCTGCTCTCACCCCATCGCCCTGTATCAATCCCAACCTAATCCCACTGCCCGGCTCTCTCGCCATAGCCCTGTATCAATCCCAAACTAATCCCACTGCCCCACTCTCTCCCCATCGCCCTGTGTTAATCCCAACCTCATCCCACTGCCCCACTCTCTCCCCATGGCACTGTATCAATCCCCAAACTAATCTCACTGCCCCGCTCTCTCCCCATAGCCCTGTATCAATCCCAAACTAATCTCACTGGCCCGCTCTCTCCCCATAGCCCTGTATCAATCCCCAAACAAATCCCACTGCCCGGCTCTCTCCCCATAGCCCTGTATCAATCCCCAAACTAATTCCACTACCCCGCACTCTCCCCATAGCCCTGTATCAATCCCTAAACTAATCCCACTGCCCCGCTCTCTCCCCATAGCCCTGTAT
This sequence comes from Scyliorhinus torazame, assembly GCF_047496885.1. Lineage (NCBI taxonomy): Eukaryota > Metazoa > Chordata > Chondrichthyes > Carcharhiniformes > Scyliorhinidae > Scyliorhinus > Scyliorhinus torazame. The sequence continues at coordinate 12,629,816 of NC_092712.1, read as the reverse complement.
CAAACCCAAACTAATCCCACTGCCCCGCTCTCTCCCCATAGCGCTGCATCAATCCCCAAACTAATCCCACTGCCCCACACTCTCCCCATAGCACTGTATCAATCCCCAAACTATTCCCACTGCCCTGCTCTCTCCCCATCGCCCTGTATCAATCCCAAAGTAATCCCACTGCCCCGCTTTCTCCCCATAGCCCTGTATCACTCCCAAACTAATCCCACTGCCCCGCTCTCTCCCCATAGCACTGTATCAATCCCCAAACTAATCCCACTGCCCCGCACTCTCCCCATAGCCCTGTATCAATCCCCAAACTAATCCCAGTGCCCCGCTCACTCCCCATAGCGCTGTATCAATCCCCAAACTAATCCCACTGCCCCGCTCTCTCCCCATAGCCCTGTATCAATCCCAAACTAATCCCACTGTCCCGCTCTCTCCCCATAGCACTGTGTCATTCCCCAAACTACTCCCACTGCCCCGCTCACTCCCCACAGCCCTGTATCAATCCCAAACTAATCCCACTGTCCCGCTCTCTCCCCATAGCACTGTATCAATCCCCAAACTAATCCCACTGCCCCGCTCTCTCCCCATAGCCCTGTATCAATCCCAAACTAATCCCACTGCCCCGCTCTCTCCACATCGCCCTGTGTCAATCCCAAACTAATCCCACTGCCCCGCTCTCTCCCCATCGCCCTGTATCAATCCCAAACTAATCCCAATGCCCGGCACTCTCCCCATAGCCCTGTATCAATCCCAAACTAATCCCACTGCCCCACTCTCTCCCCATAGCCCTGTATCAATCCCCAAACTAATCCCACTGCCTCTCTCTCTCCCCATCGCCCTGTATCAATCCCAACCTAATCCCACTGCCCGGCTCTCTCCCCATAGCCCTGTATCAATCCCAAACTAATCCCACTGCCCCACTCTCTCCCCATCGCCCTGTATCAATCCCAACCTCATCCCACTGCCCCACTCTCTCCCCATGGCACTGTATCAATCCCCAAACTAATCCCACTGCCCCGCACTCTCCCCATAGCCCTGTATCAATCCCAAACTCATTCCACTGGCCCGCTCTCTCCCCATAGCCCTGTATCAATCCCCAAACAAATCCCACTGCCCCGCTCTCTCCCCATAGCACTGTATCAATCCCCAAACTAATTCCATTGCCCCACTCTCTCCCCATAGCCCTGTATCAATCCCCAAACTAATCCCACTGCCCCGCTCTCTCCCCGTAGCCCTGTATCAATCCCCAAACTAATCCCACTGCCCCGCTCGCTCCCCATAGCCCTGTATCAATCCCCAAACTAATCCGACTGCCCCACTCTCTCCCCATAGACCTGTATCAATCCCAAACTAATCCCAATGCCCCGCTCTCTCCCCATCGCCCTGTATCAATCCCAAACTAATCCCACTGCCCCGCTCTCTCCCCATCGCCCTGTATTAATCCCAAACTAATCCCACTGTCCCGCTCTCTCCCCATAGCCCTGTATTGATCCCCAAACTAATCCCACTGCCCCGCTCTCTCCCCATAGCGCTGTATCAATCCCAAACTAATCCCACTGCCCCGCTCTCTCCCCATCGCCCTGTATCAATCACAAACAAATCCCACTGCCCGGCTCTCTCCCCATAGCCCTGTATCAATCCCAAACTAATCCAACTGACCCGCTCTCTCCCCATAGCCCTGTTCCAATCCCCAAACTAATCCCACTGCCCCGCTCTCTCCCCATAGCCCTGTATCAATCCCCAAACTAATCCCAGTGCCCCGCTCTCTCCCCATCGCCCTGTTTCAATCCCAAACTAATCCCACTGCCCCGCTCTCTCCCCATAGCCCTGTATCAATCCCCAAACTAATCCCACTGCCCGGCTCTCTCCCCATAGCCCTGTATCAATCCCCAAACTAATCCCACTGCCCCGCTCTCTCCCCATAGCCCTGTATTAATCCCCAAACTAATCCCACTGCCCCACTCTCTCCCCATAGCCCTGTATCAATCCCAAACTAATCCCATTGCCCCGCTCTCTCCCCATCGCCCTGTATCAATCCCAAACTAATCCCACTGCCCTGCTCTCTCCCCATCGCCCTGTATCAATCCCCAAACTAATCCCACTGCCCCACTCTCTCCCCATCGCCCTGTATCAATCCCAAACTAATCCCACTGTCCCACTCTCTCCCCATAGCCCTGTATCAATCCCCAAACTAATCCCACTGCCCCGCTCTCTCCCCATCGCCCTGTATCAATCCCAACCTAATCCCACTGCCCGGCTCTCTCCCCATAGCCCTGTATCAATCCCAAACTAATCCCACTGCCCCAGTCTCTCCCCATCGCCCTGTATCAATCCCAACCTCATCCCACTGCCCCACTCTCTCCCCATGGCACTGTATCAATCGCCAAACTAATCCCACTGCCCCGCTCACTCCCCATAGCCCTGTATCAATCCCAAACTAATCCCACTGGCCCGCTCTCTCCCCATAGCCCTGTATCAATCCCCAAACAAATCCCACTGCCCGGCTCTCTCCACATAGCCCTGTGTCAATCCCAAACTAATCCCACTGACCCGCTCTCTCCCCATAGCTCTGTTCCAATCGCCAAACTAATCCCACTGCCCCGCTCTCTCCCCATAACCCTGTATCAATCCCAAACTAATCCCACTGCCCTGCTCTCACCCCATCGCCCTGTATCAATCCCAAACTAATCCCACTGCCCGGCTCTCTCCCCATAGCCCTGTATCAATCCCAAACTAATCCCACTGCCCCGCTCTCTCCCCATCGCCCTGTATCAATCCCAACCTAATCCCACTGCCCGGCTCTCTCGCCATAGCCCTGTATCAATCCCAAACTAATCCCACTGCCCCACTCTCTCCCCATCGCCCTGTGTTAATCCCAACCTCATCCCACTGCCCCACTCTCTCCCCATGGCACTGTATCAATCCCCAAACTAATCTCACTGCCCCGCTCTCTCCCCATAGCCCTGTATCAATCCCAAACTAATCTCACTGGCCCGCTCTCTCCCCATAGCCCTGTATCAATCCCCAAACAAATCCCACTGCCCGGCTCTCTCCCCATAGCCCTGTATCAATCCCCAAACTAATTCCACTACCCCGCACTCTCCCCATAGCCCTGTATCAATCCCTAAACTAATCCCACTGCCCCGCTCTCTCCCCATAGCCCTGTATCAAACCCAAACTAATCCCACTGCCCCGCTCTCTCCCCATAGCGCTGTATCAATCCCCAAACTAATCCCACTGCCCCACACTCTCCCCATAGCACTGTATCAATCCCCAAACTATTCCCACTGCCCTGCTCTCTCCCCATCGCCCTGTATCAATCCCAAACTAATCCCACTGCCCCGCTTTCTCCCCATAGCCCTGTATCACTCCCAAACTAATCCCACTGCCCCGCTCTCTCCCCATAGCACTGTATCAATCCCCAAACTAATCCCACTGCCCCGCACTCTCCCCATAGCCCTGTATCAATCCCCAAACTAATCCCAGTGCCCCGCTCACTCCCCATAGCGCTGTATCAATCCCCAAACTAATCCCACTGCCCCGCTCTCTCCCCATAGCCCTGTATCAATCCCAAACTAATCCCACTGTCCCGCTCTCTCCCCATAGCACTGTGTCATTCCCCAAACTACTCCCACTGCCCCGCTCACTCCCCACAGCCCTGTATCAATCCCAAACTAATCCCACTGTCCCGCTCTCTCCCCATAGCACTGTATCAATCCCCAAACTAATCCCACTGCCCCGCTCTCTCCCCATAGCCCTGTATCAATCCCAAACTAATCCCACTGCCCCGCTCTCTCCACATCGCCCTGTGTCAATCCCAAACTAATCCCACTGCCCCGCTCTCTCCCCATCGCCCTGTATCAATCCCAAACTAATCCCAATGCCCGGCACTCTCCCCATAGCCCTGTATCAATCCCAAACTAATCCCACTGCCCCACTCTCTCCCCATAGCCCTGTATCAATCCCCAAACTAATCCCACTGCCTCTCTCTCTCCCCATCGCCCTGTATCAATCCCAACCTAATCCCACTGCCCGGCTCTCTCCCCATAGCCCTGTATCAATCCCAAACTAATCCCACTGCCCCACTCTCTCCCCATCGCCCTGTATCAATCCCAACCTCATCCCACTGCCCCACTCTCTCCCCATGGCACTGTATCAATCCCCAAACTAATCCCACTGCCCCGCACTCTCCCCATAGCCCTGTATCAATCCCAAACTCATTCCACTGGCCCGCTCTCTCCCCATAGCCCTGTATCAATCCCCAAACAAATCCCACTGCCCCGCTCTCTCCCCATAGCACTGTATCAATCCCCAAACTAATTCCATTGCCCCACTCTCTCCCCATAGCCCTGTATCAATCCCCAAACTAATCCCACTGCCCCGCTCTCTCCCCGTAGCCCTGTATCAATCCCCAAACTAATCCCACTGCCCCGCTCGCTCCCCATAGCCCTGTATCAATCCCCAAACTAATCCGACTGCCCCACTCTCTCCCCATAGACCTGTATCAATCCCAAACTAATCCCAATGCCCCGCTCTCTCCCCATCGCCCTGTATCAATCCCAAACTAATCCCACTGCCCCGCTCTCTCCCCATCGCCCTGTATTAATCCCAAACTAATCCCACTGTCCCGCTCTCTCCCCATAGCCCTGTATCGATCCCCAAACTAATCCCACTGCCCCGCTCTCTCCCCATAGCGCTGTATCAATCCCAAACTAATCCCACTGCCCCGCTCTCTCCCCATCGCCCTGTATCAATCACAAACTAATCCCACTGCCCGGCTCTCTCCCCATAGCCCTGTATCAATCCCCAAACTAATCCCACTGCCCCGCTCTCTCCCCATAGCCCTGTATTAATCCCCAAACTAATCCCACTGCCCCACTCTCTCCCCATAGCCCTGTATCAATCCCAAACTAATCCCATTGCCCCGCTCTCTCCCCATCGCCCTGTATCAATCCCAAACTAATCCCACTGCCCTGCTCTCTCCCCATCGCCCTGTATCAATCCCCAAACTAATCCCACTGCCCCACTCTCTCCCCATCGCCCTGTATCAATCCCAAACTAATCCCACTGTCCCACTCTCTCCCCATAGCCCTGTATCAATCCCCAAACTAATCCCACTGCCCCGCTCTCTCCCCATCGCCCTGTATCAATCCCAACCTAATCCCACTGCCCGGCTCTCTCCCCATAGCCCTGTATCAATCCCAAACTAATCCCACTGCCCCAGTCTCTCCCCATCGCCCTGTATCAATCCCAACCTCATCCCACTGCCCCACTCTCTCCCCATGGCACTGTATCAATCGCCAAACTAATCCCACTGCCCCGCTCACTCCCCATAGCCCTGTATCAATCCCAAACTAATCCCACTGGCCCGCTCTCTCCCCATAGCCCTGTATCAATCGCCAAACAAATCCCACTGCCCGGCTCTCTCCACATAGCCCTGTGTCAATCCCAAACTAATCCCACTGACCCGCTCTCTCCCCATAGCTCTGTTCCAATCGCCAAACTAATCCCACTGCCCCGCTCTCTCCCCATAACCCTGTATCAATCCCAAACTAATCCCACTGCCCCGCTCTCTCCCCATAGCCCTGTATCAATCCCAAACTAATCCCACTGCCCCAGTCTCTCCCCATCGCCCTGTATCAATCGCCAAACTAATCCCACTGCCCCGCTCTCTCCCCATAGCCCTGTATCAATCCCAAACTAATCCCACTGGCCCGCTCTCTCCCCATAGCCCTGTATCAATCCCAAACTAATCCCTCTGCCCCGCTCTCTCCCCATAGCCCTGTATCAATCCCCAAACAAATCCCACTGCCCGGCTCTCTCCCCATAGCCCTGTGTCAATCCCAAACTAATCCCATTGACCCGCTCTCTCCCCATAGCTCTGTTCCAATCGCCAAACTAATCCCACTGCCCCGCTCTCTCCCCATAGCACTGTATCAATCCCAAACTAATCCCACTGCCCCGCTCTTTCCCCATCGCCCTGTATCAATCCCAAACTAATCCCACTGCCCCGCTCTCTCCCCATCGCCCTGTATCAATCCCAAACTAATCCCACTGCCCCGCTCTCTCCCCATAGCCCTGTATCACTCCCAAACTAATCCCACTGCCCCGCTCTCTCCCCCCATAGCCCTGTATCAATCCCCAAACTAATCCCACTGCCCCGCTCTCTCCACATAGCCCTGTATCAATGCCAAACTAATCCCACTGCCCCGCTCTCTCCCCATAGCCCTGTATCAATCCCCAAACTAATCCCACTGCCCCACTCTCTCCCCATAGCCCTGTATCAATCCCAAACTAATCCCACTGCCCCGCTCTCTCCCCATAGCCCTGTATCAATCCCAAACTAATCCCACTGCCCCGCTCTCTCCCCATAGCCCTGTATCAATCCCCAAACTAATCCCACTGCCCCGCTCTCTCCACATAGCCCTGTGTCAATCCCAAACTAATTCCACTACCCCACACTCTCCCCATAGCCCTGTATCAATCCCTAAACTAATCCCACTGCCCCGCTCTCTCCCCATAGCCCTGTATCAAACCCAAACTAAACCCACTGCCCCGCTCTCTCCCCATAGCGCTGTATCACTCCCAAACTAATCCCACTGCCACGCTCTCTCCCCATAGCACTGTATCAATCCCAACCTAATCCCACTGCCCGGCTCTCTCCCCATAGCCCTGTATCAATCCCAAACTAATCCCACTGCCCCACTCTCTCCCCATCGCCCTGTATCAATCCCAACCTCATCCCACTGCCCCACTCTCTCCCCATGGCACTGTATCAATCCCCAAACTAATCCCACTGCCCCGCACTCTCCCCATAGCCCTGTATCAATCCCAAACTCATTCCACTGGCCCGCTCTCTCCCCATAGCCCTGTATCAATCCCCAAACAAATCCCACTGCCCCGCTCTCTCCCCATAGCACTGTATCAATCCCCAAACTAATCCGACTGCCCCACTCTCTCCCCATAGACCTGTATCAATCCCAAACTAATCCCAATGCCCCGCTCTCTCCCCATCGCCCTGTATCAATCCCAAACTAATCCCACTGCCCCGCTCTCTCCCCATCGCCCTGTATTAATCCCAAACTAATCCCACTGTCCCGCTCTCTCCCCATAGCCCTGTATCGATCCCCAAACTAATCCCACTGCCCCGCTCTCTCCCCATAGCGCTGTATCAATCCCAAACTAATCCCACTGCCCCGCTCTCTCCCCATCGCCCTGTATCAATCACAAACTAATCCCACTGCCCGGCTCTCTCCCCATAGCCCTGTATCAATCCCCAAACTAATCCCACTGCCCCGCTCTCTCCCCATAGCCCTGTATTAATCCCCAAACTAATCCCACTGCCCCACTCTCTCCCCATAGCCCTGTATCAATCCCAAACTAATCCCATTGCCCCGCTCTCTCCCCATCGCCCTGTATCAATCCCAAACTAATCCCACTGCCCTGCTCTCTCCCCATCGCCCTGTATCAATCCCCAAACTAATCCCACTGCCCCACTCTCTCCCCATCGCCCTGTATCAATCCCAAACTAATCCCACTGTCCCACTCTCTCCCCATAGCCCTGTATCAATCCCCAAACTAATCCCACTGCCCCGCTCTCTCCCCATCGCCCTGTATCAATCCCAACCTAATCCCACTGCCCGGCTCTCTCCCCATAGCCCTGTATCAATCCCAAACTAATCCCACTGCCCCAGTCTCTCCCCATCGCCCTGTATCAATCCCAACCTCATCCCACTGCCCCACTCTCTCCCCATGGCACTGTATCAATCGCCAAACTAATCCCACTGCCCCGCTCACTCCCCATAGCCCTGTATCAATCCCAAACTAATCCCACTGGCCCGCTCTCTCCCCATAGCCCTGTATCAATCCCCAAACAAATCCCACTGCCCGGCTCTCTCCACATAGCCCTGTGTCAATCCCAAACTAATCCCACTGACCCGCTCTCTCCCCATAGCTCTGTTCCAATCGCCAAACTAATCCCACTGCCCCGCTCTCTCCCCATAACCCTGTATCAATCCCAAACTAATCCCACTGCCCCGCTCTCTCCCCATAGCCCTGTATCAATCCCAAACTAATCCCACTGCCCCAGTCTCTCCCCATCGCCCTGTATCAATCGCCAAACTAATCCCACTGCCCCGCTCTCTCCCCATAGCCCTGTATCAATCCCAAACTAATCCCACTGGCCCGCTCTCTCCCCATAGCCCTGTATCAATCCCAAACTAATCCCTCTGCCCCGCTCTCTCCCCATAGCCCTGTATCAATCCCCAAACAAATCCCACTGCCCGGCTCTCTCCCCATAGCCCTGTGTCAATCCCAAACTAATCCCACTGACCCGCTCTCTCCCCATAGCTCTGTTCCAATCGCCAAACTAATCCCACTGCCCCGCTCTCTCCCCATAGCACTGTATCAATCCCAAACTAATCCCACTGCCCCGCTCTTTCCCCATCGCCCTGTATCAATCCCAAACTAATCCCACTGCCCCGCTCTCTCCCCATCGCCCTGTATCAATCCCAAACTAATCCCACTGCCCCGCTCTCTCCCCATAGCCCTGTATCACTCCCAAACTAATCCCACTGCCCCGCTCTCTCCCCCCATAGCCCTGTATCAATCCCCAAACTAATCCCACTGCCCCGCTCTCTCCACATAGCCCTGTATCAATGCCAAACTAATCCCACTGCCCCGCTCTCTCCCCATAGCCCTGTATCAATCCCCAAACTAATCCCACTGCCCCACTCTCTCCCCATAGCCCTGTATCAATCCCAAACTAATCCCACTGCCCCGCTCTCTCCCCATAGCCCTGTATCAATCCCAAACTAATCCCACTGCCCCGCTCTCTCCCCATAGCCCTGTATCAATCCCCAAACTAATCCCACTGCCCCGCTCTCTCCACATAGCCCTGTGTCAATCCCAAACTAATTCCACTACCCCACACTCTCCCCATAGCCCTGTATCAATCCCTAAACTAATCCCACTGCCCCGCTCTCTCCCCATAGCCCTGTATCAAACCCAAACTAAACCCACTGCCCCGCTCTCTCCCCATAGCGCTGTATCACTCCCAAACTAATCCCACTGCCACGCTCTCTCCCCATAGCACTGTATCAATCCCAACCTAATCCCACTGCCCGGCTCTCTCCCCATAGCCCTGTATCAATCCCAAACTAATCCCACTGCCCCACTCTCTCCCCATCGCCCTGTATCAATCCCAACCTCATCCCACTGCCCCACTCTCTCCCCATGGCACTGTATCAATCCCCAAACTAATCCCACTGCCCCGCACTCTCCCCATAGCCCTGTATCAATCCCAAACTCATTCCACTGGCCCGCTCTCTCCCCATAGCCCTGTATCAATCCCCAAACAAATCCCACTGCCCCGCTCTCTCCCCATAGCACTGTATCAATCCCCAAACTAATTCCATTGCCCCACTCTCTCCCCATAGCCCTGTATCAATCCCCAAACTAATCCCACTGCCCCGCTCTCTCCCCGTAGCCCTGTATCAATCCCCAAACTAATCCCACTGCCCCGCTCGCTCCCCATAGCCCTGTATCAATCCCCAAACTAATCCGACTGCCCCACTCTCTCCCCATAGACCTGTATCAATCCCAAACTAATCCCAATGCCCCGCTCTCTCCCCATCGCCCTGTATCAATCCCAAACTAATCCCACTGCCCCGCTCTCTCCCCATCGCCCTGTATTAATCCCAAACTAATCCCACTGTCCCGCTCTCTCCCCATAGCCCTGTATCGATCCCCAAACTAATCCCACTGCCCCGCTCTCTCCCCATAGCGCTGTATCAATCCCAAACTAATCCCACTGCCCCGCTCTCTCCCCATCGCCCTGTATCAATCACAAACTAATCCCACTGCCCGGCTCTCTCCCCATAGCCCTGTATCAATCCCAAACTAATCCAACTGACCCGCTCTCTCCCCATAGCCCTGTTCCAATCCCCAAACTAATCCCACTGCCCCGCTCTCTCCCCATAGCCCTGTATCAATCCCCAAACTAATCCCAGTGCCCCGCTCTCTCCCAATCGCCCTGTATCAATCCCAAACTAATCCCACTGCCCCGCTCTCTCCCCATAGCCCTGTATCAATCCCCAAACTAATCCCACTGCCCGGCTCTCTCCCCATAGCCCTGTATCAATCCCCAAACTAATCCCACTGCCCCGCTCTCTCCCCATAGCCCTGTATTAATCCCCAAACTAATCCCACTGCCCCACTCTCTCCCCATAGCCCTGTATCAATCCCAAACTAATCCCATTGCCCCGCTCTCTCCCCATCGCCCTGTATCAATCCCAAACTAATCCCACTGCCCTGCTCTCTCCCCATCGCCCTGTATCAATCCCCAAACTAATCCCACTGCCCCACTCTCTCCCCATCGCCCTGTATCAATCCCAAACTAATCCCACTGTCCCACTCTCTCCCCATAGCCCTGTATCAATCCCCAAACTAATCCCACTGCCCCGCTCTCTCCCCATCGCCCTGTATCAATCCCAACCTAATCCCACTGCCCGGCTCTCTCCCCATAGCCCTGTATCAATCCCAAACTAATCCCACTGCCCCAGTCTCTCCCCATCGCCCTGTATCAATCCCAACCTCATCCCACTGCCCCACTCTCTCCCCATGGCACTGTATCAATCGCCAAACTAATCCCACTGCCCCGCTCACTCCCCATAGCCCTGTATCAATCCCAAACTAATCCCACTGGCCCGCTCTCTCCCCATAGCCCTGTATCAATCCCCAAACAAATCCCACTGCCCGGCTCTCTCCACATAGCCCTGTGTCAATCCCAAACTAATCCCACTGACCCGCTCTCTCCCCATAGCTCTGTTCCAATCGCCAAACTAATCCCACTGCCCCGCTCTCTCCCCATAACCCTGTATCAATCCCAAACTAATCCCACTGCCCCGCTCTCTCCCCATAGCCCTGTATCAATCCCAAACTAATCCCACTGCCCCAGTCTCTCCCCATCGCCCTGTATCAATCGCCAAACTAATCCCACTGCCCCGCTCTCTCCCCATAGCCCTGTATCAATCCCAAACTAATCCCACTGGCCCGCTCTCTCCCCATAGCCCTGTATCAATCCCAAACTAATCCCTCTGCCCCGCTCTCTCCCCATAGCCCTGTATCAATCCCCAAACAAATCCCACTGCCCGGCTCTCTCCCCATAGCCCTGTGTCAATCCCAAACTAATCCCACTGACCCGCTCTCTCCCCATAGCTCTGTTCCAATCGCCAAACTAATCCCACTGCCCCGCTCTCTCCCCATAGCACTGTATCAATCCCAAACTAATCCCACTGCCCCGCTCTTTCCCCATCGCCCTGTATCAATCCCAAACTAATCCCACTGCCCCGCTCTCTCCCCATCGCCCTGTATCAATCCCAAACTAATCCCACTGCCCCGCTCTCTCCCCATAGCCCTGTATCACTCCCAAACTAATCCCACTGCCCCGCTCTCTCCCCCCATAGCCCTGTATCAATCCCCAAACTAATCCCACTGCCCCGCTCTCTCCACATAGCCCTGTATCAATGCCAAACTAATCCCACTGCCCCGCTCTCTCCCCATAGCCCTGTATCAATCCCCAAACTAATCCCACTGCCCCACTCTCTCCCCATAGCCCTGTATCAATCCCAAACTAATCCCACTGCCCCGCTCTCTCCCCATAGCCCTGTATCAATCCCAAACTAATCCCACTGCCCCGCTCTCTCCCCATAGCCCTGTATCAATCCCCAAACTAATCCCACTGCCCCGCTCTCTCCACATAGCCCTGTGTCAATCCCAAACTAATTCCACTACCCCACACTCTCCCCATAGCCCTGTATCAATCCCTAAACTAATCCCACTGCCCCGCTCTCTCCCCATAGCCCTGTATCAAACCCAAACTAAACCCACTGCCCCGCTCTCTCCCCATAGCGCTGTATCACTCCCAAACTAATCCCACTGCCACGCTCTCTCCCCATAGCACTGTATCAATCCCCAAACTGATCCCACTGCCCCGCACTCTCCCCATAGCCCTGTATCAATCCCCAAACTAATCCCAGTGCCCCGCTCTCTCCCCATAGCGCTGTATCAATCCACAAACTAATCCCACTGCCCCGCTCTCTCCCCATAGCCCTGTATCAATCCCAAACTAATCCCACTGTCCCGCTCTCTCCCCATAGCACTGTATCAATCCCCAAACTACTCCCACTGACCCGCTCTCTCCCCACAGCCCTGTATCAATCCCAAACTAATCCCACTGTCCCGCTCTCTCCCCATAGCACTGTATCAATCCCCAATCTAATCCCACTGCCCCGCTCTCTCCCCATAGCCCTGTATCAATCCCAAACTAATCCCACTGCCCCGCTCTCTCCACATCGCCCTGTATCAATCCCCAAACTAACCCCACTGACCCGCTCTCTCCCCACAGCCCTGTATGAATCCCAAACTAATCCCACTGCCCCACACTCTCCCCATAGCCCTGTATCAATCCCCAAACTAATCCCACTGCCCCGCTCTCTCCCCATAGCCCTGTATCAATCCCCAAACTAATCCCACTGCCCCGCTCTCTCCCCATCGCCCTGTATCAATCCCAAACTAATCCCACTGCCCGGCTCTCTCCCCATAGCCCTGTATCAATCCCAAACTAATCCCACTGCCCCGCTCTCTCCCCATCGCCCTGTATCAATCCCCAAACTAATCCCACTGCCCCGCTCTCTCCCCATAGCCCTGTATCAATCCCCAAACTAATCCCACTGCCCCTCTCTCTCCCCATAGCACTGTATCAATCCCCAAACTAATCCCTCTGCCCCACTCTCTCCCCATAGCCCTGTATCAATCCCCAAACTAATCCCACTGCCCCGCTCTCTCCCCATAGCACTGTATCAATCCCCAAACTAATCCCTCTGCCCCACTCTCTCCCCATAGCCCTGTATCAATCCCCAAACTAATCCCACTGCCCCGCTCTCTCCCCATAGCCCTGTATCACTCCCAAACTAATCCCACTGCCACGCTCTCTCCCCATAGCACTGTATCAATCCCCAAACTAATCCCACTGCCCCGCACTCTCCCCATAGCCCTGTATCAATCCCCAAACTAATCCCAGTGCCCCGCTCTCTCCCCATAGCGCTGTATCAATCCACAAACTAATCCCACTGCCCCGCTCTCTCCCCATAGCCCTGTATCAATCCCAAACTAATCCCACTGTCCCGCTCTCTCCCCATAGCACTGTATCAATCCCCAAACTACTCCCACTGACCCGCTCTCTCCCCACAGCCCTGTATCAATCCCAAACTAATCCCACTGTCCCGCTCTCTCCCCATAGCACTGTATCAATCCCCAATCTAATCCCACTGCCCCGCTCTCTCCCCATAGCCCTGTATCAATCCCAAACTAATCCCACTGCCCCGCTCTCTCCACATCGCCCTGTATCAATCCCCAAACTAACCCCACTGACCCGCTCTCTCCCCACAGCACTGTATGAATCCCAAACTAATCCCACTGCCCCACTCTCTCCCCATAGCCCTGTATCAATCCCCAAACTAATCCCACTGCCCCGCTCTCTCCCCATAGCCCTGTATCAATCCCCAAACTAATCCCACTGCCCCGCTCTCTCCCCATCGCCCTGTATCAATCCCAAACTAATCCCACTGCCCGGCTCTCTCCCCATAGCCCTGTATCAATCCAAAACTAATCCCACTGCCCCGCTCTCTCCCCATCGCCCTGTATCAATCCCCAAACTAATCCCACTGCCCCGCTCTCTCCCCATAGCCCTGTATCAATCCCCAAACTAATCCCACTGTCCCGCTCTCTCCCCATAGCCCTGTATCAAAGCCAAACTAATCCCACTGCCCCGCTCTCTCCCCACAGCCCTGTATCAATCTCAAACTAATCCCACTGCCCCGCTCTCTCCCCATAGCACTGTATCAATCCCAAACTAATCCCACTGTCCCACTCTCTCCCCATAGCCCTGTATCAATCCCAAACTAATCCCTCTGCCCCGCTCTCTCCCCATAGCCCTGTATCAATCCCAACCTAATCCCACTGACTGGCTCTCTCGCCATAGCCCTGTATCAATCCCAAACTAATCCCACTGCCCCGCTCTCTCCCCATACCCCTGTATCAATCCCCAAACTAATCCCACTGCCCCGCTCTCTCCCCATAGCCCTGTATCAATCCCAAACTAATGCCACTGCCCCGCTCTCTCCCCATCGCCCTGTATCAATCCCAACCTCATCCCACTGCCCCACTCTCTCCCCATGGCACTGTATCAATCCCCAAACTAATCTCACTGCCCCGCTCTCTCCCCATAGCCCTGTATCAATCCCAAACTAATCCCGCTGGCCCGCTCTCTCCCCATAGCCCTGTATCAATCCCCAAACAAATCCCACTGCCCGGCTCTCTCCCCATAGCCCTGTATCAATCCCCAAACTAATCCCACTGCCCCGTTCTCTCCCCATAGCCCTGTTCCAATCGCCAAACTAATCCCACTGCCCCGCTCTCTCCCCATCGCCCTGTATCAATCCCAAACTAATCCCACTGCCCCACTCTCTCCCCATCGCCCTGTATCAATCCCCAAACTAATCCCACTGCCCCGCTCTCTCCCCATCGCCCTGTATCAATCCCAAACTAATCCCACTGCCCCGCTCTCTCCCCATCGCCCTGTATCAATCCCCAAACTAATCCCACTGCCCCGCTCTTTCCCCATAGCTCTGTATCAATCCCCAAACTAATCCCACTGCCCCGCTCTCTCCCCATAGCCCTGTATCAATTCCAAACTAATCCCACTGCCCCGCTCTCTCCCCATAGCCCTGTATCAATCCCCAAACTAATCCCACTGCCCCCCTCTCTCCCCATCGCCCTGTATCAATCCCAAACTAATCCCACTGCCCCGCTCTCTCCCCATAGCCCTGTATCAATCTGAAACTAATCCCACTGCTCCGCTCTCTCCCCATGGCCCTGTATCAATCCCAAACTAATCCCTCTGCCCCACTCTCTCCCCATCGCCCTGTATCAATCCCAAACTAATCCCATTGCCCCGGTCTCTCCCCATAGCCCTGTATCAATCCCCAAACTAATCCCACTGCCCCACTCTTTCCCCATCGCCCTGTATCAATCCCAAACTAATCCCACTGCCCCGCCCTCTCCCCATAGCCCTGTATCAATCCCAAACTAATCCCTCTGCCCCGCTCTCACCCCATAGCCCTGTATCAATCCAAAACTAATCCCACTGCCCCGCTCTCTCCCCATAGCCCTGTATCAATCCCAAACTAATCTCACTGTTCCACTCTCTCCCCATAGCCATGTATCAATCCCCAAACTAATCCCTCGGCCCCGCTCTCTCCACATAGCCCTGTATCAATCCCAAACTAATCCCACTGCCCCGCTTTCTCCCCATAGCCCTGTATCAATCCCAAACTAATCCCTCTGCCCCGCTCTCTCCCCATAGCCCTGTATCAATCCCAAACTAATCCCTCTGCCCCACTCTCTCCCCCTCGCCCTGTATCAATCCCAAACTAATCCCACTGCCCCGCCCTCTCCCCATAGCCCTGTATCAATCCAAAACTAATCCCACTGCCCCGCTCTCTCCCCATAGCCCTGTATCAATCCCAAACTAATCCCACCGTTCCACTCTCTCCCCATAGCCATGTATCAATCCCCAACTAATCCCACTGCCCCGCTCTCTCCCCATAGCCCTGTATCAATCTCAAACTAATCCCACTGCCCCACACTCTCCCCATAGCCCTGTATCGATCCCCAAACTAATCCCACTGCCCGGCTCTCTCCCCATAGCACTGGATCAATCTCAAACTAATCCCACTGCCCCGCTCTCTCCCCATAGCCCTGTATCAATCTCAAACTAATCCCACTGCCCCACACTCTCCCCATAGCCCTGTATCAATCCCAAACTAATCCCACTGCCCCGCTCTCTCCCCATAGCACTGGATCAATCCCCAAACTAATCCCACTGCCCCGCTCTCTCCCCATAGCCCTGTATCAATCTCAAACTAATCCCACTGCACCGCTCTCTCCCCATCGCCCTGTATCAATCCCAAACTAATCCCACTGACCCGCTCTCTCCCCATAGCCCTGTATCAATCCCCAAACTAATCCCACTGCCCCGCTCTCTCCCCATCGCCCTGTATCAATCCCAAACTAATCCCACTGCCCCGCTCTCTCCCCATAGCCCTGTATCAATCCCAAACTAATCCCACTGCCCCGCTCTCTCCCCATAGCCCTGTATGAATCCCCAATCTATCCCACTGCCCCGCTCTCTCTTCCCATAGCTCTGTATCAATCCCAAACTAATCCCACTGCCCCACTCTCTCCCCATCGCCCTGTATCAATCCCAAACTAAACCCACTGCCCCGCTCCCTCCCCACAGCCCTGCATCAATCCCCAAACTAATCCCACTGCCCCACTCTCTCCCCATCGCCCTGTATCAATCCCAAACTAATCCCACTGCCCCGCTCTCTCCCCATAGCCCTGTATCAATCCAAAACTAATCCCACTGCCCCACTCTCTCCCCATAGCCCTGTATCAATCCCAAACTAATCCCACTGGCCCGCTCTCTCCCCATAGCCCTGTATCATTCCCAAACTAATCCCACTGCCCCGCTCTCTCGCCATAGCCCTGTATCAATCCCAAACTAATCCCACTGCCCGGCTCTCTCCCCATAGCCCTGTATCAATCCCCAAACTAGTCCCACTGCCCCACTCTCTCCCCATAGCCCTGTATCAATCCCAAACTAATCCCACTGGCCCGCTCTCTCCCCATAGCCCTGTATCATTCCCCAAACTAATCCCACTGCCCCGCTCTCTCCCCATAGCACTGTATCAATCCCCAAACTAATCCCACTGCCCCGCTCTCTCCCCATAGCCCTGTATCAATCCCCAAACTAATCCAACTGCCCCACTCTCTCCCCATAGCCCTGTACCAATCCCCAAACTAATACCACTGCCCCGCTCTCTCCCCATAGCCCTGTATCAATCCCCAAACTAATCCCACTGCCCCGCTCTCTCCCCATAGCCCTGTATCAGTCCCCAAACTAATCCCACTGCCCAGCTCTCTCCCCATCGCCCTGTATCAATCACCAAACTAATCCCACTGCACCGCTCTCTCTCCATAGCCCTGTATCAATCCCCAAACTAATCCCACTGCCCCGCTCTGTCCCCATAGCCCTGTATCAATCCCCAAACTAATCCCACTGCCCCGCTCTCTCCCCATAGCCCTGTATCAATCCCAAACTAATCCCACTGCCCCGCTCTCTCGCCATAGCCCTGTATCAATCCCCAAACTAATCCCTCTGCCCTGCTCTCTCCCCATAGCCCTGTATCAATCCCAAACTAATCCCACTGCCCCGCTCTCTCCCCATAGCCCTGTTTCAATCCCAAACTAATCCCACTGCCCCGCTCTCTCCCCATAGCCCTGTATCAATCCCAAACTAATCCCACTGCCCCGCTCTCTCCCCATAGCCCTGTATCAATCCCCAAACTAATCCCACTGCCCCGCTCTCTCCCCATAGCCCTGTATCAATCCCAAACTAATCCAACTGCCCCGCTCTCTCCCCATAGCCCTGCATCAATCCCCAAACTAATCCCTCTGCCCTGCTCTCTCCCTATAGCCCTGTATCAATCCCAAACTAATCCCACTGCCCCGCTCTCTCCCCATAGCCCTGTATCAATCCCAAACTAATCCCACTGCCCCGCTCTCTCCCCATAGCCCTGTATCAATTCCAAACTAATCCCACTGCCCCGCTCTCTCCCCATAGCCCTGTATTAATCCCCAAACTAATCCCACTGCCCCCCTCTCTCCCCATCGCCCTGTATCAATCCCAAACTAATCCCACTGCCCCGCTCTCTCCCCATAGCCCTGTATCAATCTGAAACTAATCCCACTGCTCCGCTCTCTCCCCATGGCCCTGTATCAATCCCAAACTAATCCCTCTGCCCCACTCTCTCCCCATCGCCCTGTATCAATCCCAAACTAATCCCATTGCCCCGGTCTCTCCCCATAGCCCTGTATCAATCCCCAAACTAATCCCACTGCCCTGCTCTCTCCCCATAGCCCTGTATCAATCCCCAAACTAATCCCACTGCCCTGCTCTCTCCCCATAGCCCTGTATCAATCCCAAACTAATCCCTCTGCCCCACTCTCTCCCCATCGCCCTGTATCAATCCCAAACTAATCCCACTGCCCCGCTCTCTCCCCATAGCCCTGTATCAATCCCAAACTAATCCCTCTGCCCCACTCTTTCCCCATCGCCCTGTATCAATCCCAAACTAATCCCACTGCCCCGCCCTCTCCCCATAGCTCAGTATCAATCCCAAACTAGTCCCACTGCCCCGCTCTCTCCCCATAGCCCTGTATCAATCCCAAACTAATCCCTCTGCCCCGCTCTCACCCCATAGCCCTGTATCAATCCAAAACTAATCCCACTGCCCCGCTCTCTCCCCATAGCCCTGTATCAATCCCAAACTAATCTCACTGTTCCACTCTCTCCCCATAGCCATGTATCAATCCCCAAACTAATCCCTCGGCCCCGCTCTCTCCACATAGCCCTGTATCAATCCCAAACTAATCCCACTGCCCCGCTTTCTCCCCATAGCCCTGTATCAATCCCAAACTAATCCCTCTGCCCCGCTCTCTCCCCATAGCCCTGTATCAATCCCAAACTAATCCCTCTGCCCCACTCTCTCCCCCTCGCCCTGTATCAATCCCAAACTAATCCCACTGCCCCGCCCTCTCCCCATAGCCCTGTATCAATCCAAAACTAATCCCACTGCCCCGCTCTCTCCCCATAGCCCTGTATCAATCCCAAACTAATCCCACCGTTCCACTCTCTCCCCATAGCCATGTATCAATCCCCAACTAATCCCACTGCCCCGCTCTCTCCCCATAGCCCTGTATCAATCTCAAACTAATCCCACTGCCCCACACTTTCCCCATAGCCCTGTATCGATCCCCAAACTAATCCCACTGCCCGGCTCTCTCCCCATAGCACTGGATCAATCTCAAACTAATCCCACTGCCCCGCTCTCTCCCCATAGCCCTGTATCAATCTCAAACTAATCCCACTGCCCCACACTCTCCCCATAGCCCTGTATCAATCCCAAACTAATCCCACTGCCCCGCTCTCTCCCCATAGCACTGGATCAATCCCCAAACTAATCCCACTGCCCCGCTCTCTCCCCATAGCCCTGTATCAATCTCAAACTAATCCCACTGCACCGCTCTCTCCCCATCGCCCTGTATCAATCCCAAACTAATCCCACTGACCCGCTCTCTCCCCATAGCCCTGTATCAATCCCCAAACTAATCCCACTGCCCCGCTCTCTCCCCATCGCCCTGTATCAATCCCAAACTAATCCCACTGCCCCGCTCTCTCCCCATAGCCCTGTATCAATCCCAAACTAATCCCACTGCCCCGCTCTCTCCCCATAGCCCTGTATGAATCCCCAATCTATCCCACTGCCCCGCTCTCTCTTCCCATAGCTCTGTATCAATCCCAAACTAATCCCACTGCCCCACTCTCTCCCCATCGCCCTGTATCAATCCCAAACTAAACCCACTGCCCCGCTCCCTCCCCACAGCCCTGTATCAATCCCCAAACTAATCCCACTGCCCCACTCTCTCCCCATCGCCCTGTATCAATCCCAAACTAATCCCACTGCCCCGCTCTCTCCCCATAGCCCTGTATCAATCCAAAACTAATCCCACTGCCCCACTCTCTCCCCATAGCCCTGTATCAATCCCAAACTAATCCCACTGGCCCGCTCTCTCCCCATAGCCCTGTATCATTCCCAAACTAATCCCACTGCCCCGCTCTCTCGCCATAGCCCTGTATCAATCCCAAACTAATCCCACTGCCCGGCTCTCTCCCCATAGCCCTGTATCAATCCCCAAACTAGTCCCACTGCCCCACTCTCTCCCCATAGCCCTGTATCAATCCCAAACTAATCCCACTGGCCCGCTCTCTCCCCATAGCCCTGTATCATTCCCAAACTAATCCCACTGCCCCGCTCTCTCCCCATAGCACTGTATCAATCCCCAAACTAATCCCACTGCCCCGCTCTCTCCCCATAGCACTGTATCAATCCCCAAACTAATCCCACTGCCCCGCTCTCTCCCCATAGCCCTGTATCAATCCCCAAACTAATCCAACTGCCCCACTCTCTCCCCATAGCCCTGTATCAATCCCCAAACTAATACCACTGCCCCGCTCTCTCCCCATAGCCCTGTATCAATCCCCAAACTAATCCCACTGCCCCGCTCTCTCCCCATAGCCCTGTATCAGTCCCCAAACTAATCCCACTGCCCCGCTCTCTCCCCATCGCCCTGTATCAGTCCCCAAACTAATCCCACTGCACCGCTCTCTCTCCATAGCCCTGTATCAATCCCCAAACTAATCCCACTGCCCCGCTCTCTCCCCATAGCCCTGTATCAATCCCCAAACTAATCCCACTGCCCCGCTCTCTCCCCATAGCCCTGTATCAATCAAAACTAATCCCACTGCCCCGCTCGCTCCCCATAGCCCTGTATCAATCCCAAACTAATCCCACTGCCCCGCTCTCTCCCCATAGCCCTGTATCAATCCCAAACTAATCCCACTGCCCCGCTCTCTCCCCATAGCCCTGTATCAATCCCCAAACTTATCCCACTGCCCCCCTCTCTCCCCATAGCCCTGTATCAATCCCAAACTAATCCCACTGCCCCGCTCTCTCCCCATAGCCCTGTATCAATCCCAAACTAATCCCACTGCCCCGCTCTCTCCCCATAGCCCTGTATCAATCCCCAAACTTATCCCACTGCCCCCCTCTCTCCCCATAGCCCTGTATCAATCAAAACTAATCCCACTGCCCCGCTCCCTCCCCATAGCCCTGTATCAATCCCAAACTAATCCCACTGCCCCGCTCTCTCCCCATAGCCCTGTATCAATCCCCAAACTTATCCCACTGCCCCCCTCTCTCCCCATAGCCCTGTATCAATCCCAAACTAATCCCACTGCCCCGCTCTCTCCCCATAGCCCTGTATCAATCCCCAAACTTATCCCACTGCCCCCCTCTCTCCCCATAGCCCTGTATCAATCAAAACTAATCCCATTGGCGCGCAGGGCTGAATTGTTGATAGCTCTGATTCATTCGTAACTAAATTATCTAGTTAATAACTCAGCTGTCGTTGTAACAGCTGATTACCAGGATATTGAAGGGGAAGAAAATGCCTCTGGCTTTTATTCAACAATTCCGCGACTTTCTAGTTTGGAGTATTCACTCACCTCCACTCAATGACACAATAATCTTTCCCTTAAAATACCTCCTGCAGCAAATCAACTTCTCAAAACTTTGCCCAATGTATTTCCGCAATGCGTTTTGCCGATTTCCAATGGGTGATCCCTGCCCCCTGGTCCTGCCCCCAGCAAGTGGCCCCGTGTTGGAACATAGAACATAGAACATATAAAAATACAGCACAGAACAGGCCCTTCGGCCCACGATGTTGTGCTGAACCTTTGTCCCAGATTAATCATAGATTATCATTGAATTTACAGTGCAGAAGGAGGCCATTCGGCTCTTTGAGTCTGCACCGGCTCTTGGAAAGAGCACCCTACCCAAGGTCAACATCTCCACCCTACCCCATAACCCAGTAACCCCACCCAAAACTAAGGGCAGTTTTGGACACTAAGGGCAATTTATCATGGCCAATCCACCTAACCTGCACATCTTTGGACTGTGGGAGGAAACCGGAGCACCCGGAGGAAACCCACGCAGAAACGGGGAGGATGTGCAGACTCCGCACAGACAGTGACCCAAGCCGGAATTGAACCTGGGACCCTGGAGCTGTGAAGCAATTGTGCTATCCACAATGCTACCGTGCTGCCCTTAAGAACAAATTAATCTACACTATATCATTCTACCGTGATCCATGTACCTATCCAATAGCTGAAGGTCCCTAATGTTTCCGACTCAACTACTTCCACAGGCAGTGCATTCCATGCCCCCAATACTCTCTGGGTAAATAACCTACCTCTGACATCCCCCCTATATCTTCCACCATTCACCTTAAATTCATGTCCCCTTGTAATGGTTTGTTCCACCCGGGGAAAAAGTCTCTGACTGTCTACTCTATCTATTCCCCTGATCATCTTATAAACCTCGATCAAGTCGCCCCTCATCCTTCTCCGTTCTAATGAGAAAAGGCCTAGCACCCTCAACCTTTCCTCGTGAGACCTACTCTCCATTCCAGGCAACATCCTGGTAAATCTCCTTTGCACCTTTTCCAAAGCTTCCACATCCTTCCTAAAATGAGGCGACCAGAACTGTACACAGTACTCCCAATGTGGCCTTACCAAAGTTTTGTACAGCTGCATCATCATCTCACGGCTCTTAAATTCAATCCCTCTGCTAATGAACGCTAGCACACCATAGGCCTTCTTCACAGCTCTATCCACTTGAGTGGCAACTTTCAAAGATGTATGAACACAGACCCCAAGGTCTCTCTGCTCCTCCGCATTGCCAAGAACTCTACCGTAAACCCTGTATTCCGCATTCATAATTGTCCTTCCAAAATGGACAACCTCACACTTTTCAGGGTTAAACTCCATCTGCCACTTCTCAGCCCAGCTCTGCATCCTATCTATGTCTCTTTGCAGCCGACAACAGCCCTCCTCACTATCCACAACTCCACCAATCTTCGTATCGTCTGCAAATTTACTGACCCACCCTTCAACTCCCTCATCCAAGTCATTAATGAAAATCACAAACAGCAGAGGACCCAGAACTGATCCCTGCGGTACGCCACTGGTAACTGGGATCGAGGCTGAATATTTGCCATCCACCACCACTCTCTGACTTCTATCGGTTAGCCAGTTCGTTATCCAACTGGCCAAATTTCCCACTATCCCATGCCTCCTTACTTTCTGCACAAGCCTACCATGGGGAACCTTATCAAATGCCTTACTAAAATCCATGTACACTACATCCACTGCTTTACCTTCGTCCACTCAACCCACTGCCTGCTCCAGGCATGCAGGCTCTACCCTCCCAGGCTGCTGCACTCTGTAAAGCGACCCTGTCGGGGGAACAGTCTGAGATGTCACCCACCTCTCTGCAGATGTTTCTTCATCTTGTCCCTGTCGCGGTGCGTGGGCGGCGCTAAGGACAAAGCTTCCGCCAACTGTAGATTTGCAGCAGAGAAATTGCCGCACATCATGTTGACCTGCAGAGAAAGAGATGGTGTTTTATTGGAGCAGAGCGTTTAAATAGACTCCCTCTTCAAAGGAGCTGTACTTCTCTTTCAAAGTTCCATTTGCGGGCGGCGCGGTAGCACAGTGGTTAGCACTGCTGCCTCACAGCGCCAGAGGCCCGGGTTCGATTCCCCGCTGGGTCACTGTCTGTGCGGAGTCTGCATATCCTCCCCGTGTGTGCGTGGGTCTCCTCCGGGTGCTCCGGTTTCCTCCCACAGTCCAAAGGTGCAGGTTAGGTGGATTGGCCAGGATAAATTGCCCCTTAGTGACCAAAGACATGTAGATTAGTTGGGGTTCCAGGGATAGGGTGGGGTGTGGGCCTAGGCAACGTACTCTTTCGGAGGGTCGGTGCAGACTTGATGGGCCGAATGGCCTCCTTCTGCACTGGAGGGATTTTATGATCTTCTTTGACGGATGAAACTTCAGTGATGAGGATACATTGGGGAGGTCCGGACTCTGCCCCTGGTAGAGAAGGAGGCTGAGAGGAGACTTGATAGAGATGTTCAAAATCATGAGGGGGCTGGACAGAGTAGCCGGGGAGACACTGTTCCCGCTGGGAAAAGGATGGAGAATGAGGGGGCACAGATTGAAAATGATTTGCAAAAAGAGCAGATGTGATGTGGGAAACAACATTCGCACCCAGCGAGTGGGTCTGGAATGCCCGGCCTGGGAGTGTGGTGGAGGAAGGCTCGCTCGAGGCACTCAGAGGCTATTGCGTTATTAACTGAACAGAATCAATGTGTGGTGGGTTGGGGAAAGGGCAAGGGAAAGGCACTGAGTCACGGTGGGAGAGCTTGGTGCAGACAGGATGGGCAGAATTGCACAACAACAATTGTGTGATTATTTACTCCATCAAACCACTCCATGATTTTGAACAATCCCAATCAACCTCGTCTTCACCTCGATAGATAAAAGAAAATACTGCGGAGGCTGGAGATCTGGAGGTAAAGCAGAAAAACGCTCAGCGGGTCTGCGAGCGTCTGGCAGAGGGAAGCAGAGTGAACGTTTCGAGGCCATTGGCCCTTCCACAGAACTGAAAAGGGATAGAAATGGGAACTTGGAAAGGGGGGCGGGCGGGAAGGACGGAAAGGTCGGAGCTGAGGAGAGATTCACAAAGATGTCATCGACAGGAGACAAGTCGCTCATCCCTGGAACCATCCTCGTCAATCACCTCTGCACCTCTCCAAAGGAGACCCGCTCTCTCTTGCTCTCCGTCACTCCCTTTTCATCTTCCATAATGTAAGACATCTTACAACACCAGGTTAAAGTCCAACAGCTTTCGGAGCGCTGCTCCTTCCTCAGGTGAATGAAGAGGTCTGTTCCAGAAACACATATATAGACAGATTCAAAGATGCCAGACAATGCTTGGAATGCGAGCATTAGCAGGTGATTAAATCTTTACAGATCCAGAGATGGGGTAACCCCAGGTTAAAGAGGTGTGAATTGTACCAAGCCAGGACAGTTGGTAGGATTTCGCAGGCCAGATGGTGCGGGGCGAATGTAATGCGACATGAATCCCAGGTCCCGGTTGAGGCCGCACTCATGTGTGCGGAACTTGGCTATAAGTTTCTGCTCGGCGATTCTGCGTTGTCGCGGGTCCTGAAGGCCGCCTTGGAGAACGCTTACCCGGAGATCAGAGGCTGAATGCCCTTGACTGCTGAAGTGTTCCCCGACTGGAAGGGAACATTCCTGCCTGGTCATTGTCGCGCGATGTCCGTTCATTCGTTGTCGCAGCGTCTGCATGATCTCGCCAATGTACCACGCTTCGGGACATCCTTTCCCGCAGCGTATGAGGTAGACAACGTTGGCCGAGTCGCACGAGTACGTACCGCGTGTACCACCACCCACCAATCCCGGCGCAAAACTGTGCGCCGTGGGATCTGCGATTCCGCAGTGGCACCGGCGCCAACACACGCATGCGCAGTGGCTCCCTTCTCCGGGCTGGCCCCGACGCAACAGGGCGCAGGGCTACAGGGGCCGGCCCGTAGGAAAGGAGGCCCCCAGCCAGAGAGGCCGGCCCGCTAATCGGTGGGCCCCGATCGTGGGCCAGGCCACATCGGAGGCCCCCCCCCCGCGGGGTCGGATGCCCCCCCGCCCCCCCCCCCCCCCCGCACCCCCCGGGGTCGGACCCCCCTTACCCTCCACAGGCCGCCATCCGACCCGACAACGCCGATATCCCGCCGGCTCAGAGCCGGTCAGAACGGTGCTGGCGGGCCATTCGGCCCATCCGGGCCGGAGGATCGGCGGGCCGGCCACGGAGAGAGGCCCGTGACCGCCGCCCAGCGCCCTGCCAACCACGCTGGCGCCAATGGCACCGTTTCTCCGCTCTGTGGGGAAACGGGAGCCGCTGCCGGGGAGGCGTGGCCCAGTCGCGGGGATTCTCCGGACCGGCCCAGGACATTAATGACCTACAAATACTCACATTTAAAGCATCAAACGGCATCTCTGACTTGGTCTATATGTTTCTGGAACAGACGTCTTCATTCCCCTGAGGAAGGAGCAGCGATCCGAAAGCTAGTGTTTGAAACAAACCTGTTGGGCTTTAACCCGGTGCTGTCAGACTTCGCACTGTGCTCACCCCAGTCCAACCCCGGCATCTCCACATCATGGATATAAAGTTGATTGATTTCTTGCCAGAGGGAAAATGTCAAAGATGCTTCCGCGGTCAGCCCCGCACTGTCAGAGGGTCAGTACTGAGGGAGTGCTGCACTGTCAGAGGGTCAGTACTGAGGGAGCGCTGCACTGTCAGAGGGTCAGTACTGAGGGAGTGCTGCACTGTCAGAGGGTCAGTACTGAGGGAGTA
This sequence comes from Scyliorhinus torazame, assembly GCF_047496885.1. Taxonomy (NCBI): domain Eukaryota; kingdom Metazoa; phylum Chordata; class Chondrichthyes; order Carcharhiniformes; family Scyliorhinidae; genus Scyliorhinus; species Scyliorhinus torazame. The sequence goes on along the minus strand of NC_092712.1, from coordinate 12,603,801 downwards.
TTGCACTGTCAGAGGGTCAGTACTGAGGGAGTGCTGCACTGTCAGAGGGTCAGTCCTGAGGGAGTGCCACACTGTCAGAGGGTCAGTCCTGAGGGAGTGCCACACTGTCAGAGGGTCAGTACTGAGGGAGTGCCGCACTGTCAGAGTGTCAGTACTGAGGGAGTGCTGCACTGTCAGAGGGTCAGTACTGAGGGAGTGCCGCACTGTCAGAGGGTCAGTATTGAGGGAGTGCTGCACTGTCAGAGGGTCAGTACTGAGGGAGTGCTGCACTGTCAGAGGGTCAGTACTGAGGGAGTGCTGCACTGTCAGAGGGTCAGTACTGAGGGAGCGCTGCACTGTCAGAGGGTCAGTACTGAGGGAGTGCTGCACTGTCAGAGGGTCAGTACTGAGGGAGTGCTGCACTGTCAGAGGGTCAGTCCTGAGGGAGTGCCACACTGTCAGAGGGTCAGTACTGAGGGAGTGCCGCACTGTCAGAGTGTCAGTACTGAGGGAGTGCTGCACTGTCAGAGGGTCAGTACTGAGGGAGTGCCGCACTGTCAGAGGGTCAGTACTGAGGGAGTGCCGCACTGTCAGAGGGTCAGTACTGAGGGAGTGCTGCACTGTCAGAGGGTCAGTACTGAGGGAGTGCCGCACTGTCAGAGGGTCAGTACTGAGGGAGTGCCGCACTGTCAGAGGGTCAGTACTGAGGGAGTGCCGCACTGTCAGAGGGTCAGTACTGAGGGAGTGCCGCACTGTCACAGGGTCAGTACTGAGGGAGTGCCGCACTGTCAGAGGGTCAGTACTGAGGGAGTGCCGCACTGTCAGAGGGTCAGTACTGAGGGAGTGCTGCACTGTCAGAGGGTCAGTACTGAGGGAGTGCCACACTGTCAGAGGATCAGTACTGAGGGAGTGCCGCACTGTCAGAGGGTCAGGACTGAGAGAGTGCCGCACTGTCAGAGGGTCAGTACTGAGGGAGTGCTGCACTGTCAGAGGGTCAGTACTGAGGGAGTGCTGCACTATCAGAGGGTCAGTACTGAGGGAGAGCTGCACTGTCAGAGGGTCAGTACTGAGGGAGTGTTGCACTGTGAGAGGGTCAGTACTGAGGGAGTGCTGCACTGTCAGAGGGTCAGTACTGAGGGAGTGCTGCACTGTCAGAGGGTCAGTACTGAGGGACTGCTCCACTGTCAGAGGATCAGTACTGAGGGAGTGCTGCACTGTCAGAGGGTCAGTACTGAGGGACTGTCGCACTGTCAGAGGGTCAGTACTGAGGGACTGTCGCATTGTCAGAGGGTCAGTATTGAGGGAGTACCGCACTGTCAGAGGGTCAGTACTGAGGGACTGTCGCACTGTCAGAGGGTCAGTACTGAGGGAGTGCTGCACTGTCAGAGGGTCAGTACTGAGGGAGTGTTGCACTGTCACAGGGTCAGTACTGAGGGAGTACCGCACTGTCAGAGGGTCAGTACTGAGGGAATGCCGCACTGTCAGAGGGTCAGTACTGAGGAAGTGCCGCACTGTCAGAGCGTCAGTACTGAGGGAGTGCCGCACTGTCAGAGGGTCAGTACTGAGGGAGTGCTGCACTGTCAGAGGGTCAGTACTGAGGGAGTGCCGCCCTGTCAGAGGGTCAGTACTGAGGGAGTGCCGCCCTGTCAGAGGGTCAGTACTGAGGGAGTGCTGCACTGTCAGAGGGTCAGTACTGAGGGAGTGCCGCACTGTCAGAGGGTCAGTACTGAGGGACTGTCGCACTGTCAGAGGGTCAGTACTGAGGGAGTGCTGCACTGTCAGAGGGTCAGTACTGAGGGAGTGCTGCACTGTCAGGAGGGTCAGTACTGAGGGAGTGCTGCACTGTCAGAGGGTCAGTACTGAGGGAGTGCTGCACTGTCAGAGGGTCAGTATTGAGGGAGCGCCGCACTGTCAGAGGGTCAGTACTGAGGGAGCGCTGCACTGTCAGAGGGTCAGTACTGAGGGAGTGCCGCACTGTCAGAGGGTCAGTACTGAGGGAGTGCTGCACTGTCAGAGGGTCAGTACTGAGGGAGCACTGCACTGTCAGAGGGTCAGTACTGAGGGAGTGCCGCACTGTCAGAGGGTCAGTAATGAGGGAGTGTTGCACTGTCAGAGGGTCAGTACTGAGGGAGCGCCGCACTGTCAGAGGGTCAGTACTGAGGGAGCGCTGCACTGTCAGAGGGTCAGTACTGAGGGAGTGCCGCAATGTCAGAGGGTCAGTACTGAGGGAGTGCTGCACTGTCAGAGGGTCAGTACTGAGGGAGCGCTGCACTGTCAGAGGGTCAGTACTGCGGGAGTGCCGCACTGTCAGAGGGTCAGTACTGATGGAGTGCTGCACTGTCAGAGGGTCAGTACTGAGGGAGTGCTGCACTGTCAGAGGGTCAGTACTGAGGGAGACCTGCACTGTCAGAGGGTCAGTACTGAGGGAGTGCTGCACTGTCAGAGGGTCAGTACTGAGGGAGCGCTGCACTGTCAGAGGGTCAGTACTGAGGGAGTGCCGCACTGTCAGAGGGTCAGTACTGAGGGAGTGCCGCACTGTCAGAGGGTTAGTACTGAGGGAGTGCCGCACTGTCAGAGGGTCAGTACTGAGGGAGTGCCGCACTGTCAGAGGGTCAGTATTGAGGGAGTGCCGCACTGTCAGAGGGTCAGTACTGAGGGAGTGCTGCACTGTCAGAGAGTCAGTACTGAGGGAGCGCTGCACTGTCAGAGGGTCAGCACTGAGGGAGTGCCGCACTGTCAGTGGTTCAGTATTGAGGGAGTGCTGCACTGTCAGAGGGTCAGTACTGAGGGAGTGCCGCACTGTCAGAGGGTCAGTACTGATGGAGTGCTGCACTGTCAGAGGGTCAGTACTGAGAGAGTGCTGCACTGTCAGAGGGTCAGTACTGAGGGAGTGCTGCACTGTCAGTGGTTCAGTATTGAGGTAGTGCTGCACTGTCAGAGGGTCAGTACTGAGGGAGCGCTGCACTGTCAGAGGGTCAGTACTGAGGGAGTGCTGCACTGTCAGAGGGTCAGTGCTGAGGGAGTGCTGCACTGTCAGAGGGTCAGTGCTGAGGGAGTGCCGCACCGTCAGAGGGTTAGTACTGAGGGAGTGCCGCACTGTCAGAGGGTCAGTACTGAGGGAGTGCCGCACTGTCAGAGGGTCAGTACTGAGGGAGTGCCGCACTGTCAGAGGGTCAGTACTGAGGGAGTGCCGCACTGTCAGAGGGTCAGTACTGAGGGAGTGCCGCACTGTCAGAGCGTCAGTACTGAGGGAGTGTTGCACTGTCAGAGGGTCAGTACTGAGGGAGTGCTGCACTGTCAGAGGGTCAGTACTGAGGGAGTGCTGCACTGTCAGAGGGTCAGTACTGAGGGAGTGCTGCACTGTCAGAGGGTCAGTACTGAGGGAGTGCTGCACTGTCAGAGGGTCAGTACTGAGGGAGTGCTGCACTGTCAGAGGGTCAGTACTGAGGGAGTGCTGCACTGTCAGAGGGTCAGTACTGAGGGAGTGCTGCACTGTCAGAGGGTCAGTACTGAGGGAGCGCCGCACTGTCAGAGGGTCAGTACTGAGGGAGCGCTGCACTGTCAGAGGGTCAGTACTGAGGGAGTGCCGCACTGTCAGAGGGTCAGTACTGAGGGAGTGCTGCACTGTCAGAGGGTCAGTACTGAGAGAGCGCTGCACTGTCAGAGGGTCAGTACTGAGGGAGTGCCGCACTGTCAGAGGGTCAGTATTGAGGGAGTGCTGCACTGTCGGAGGGGCAGTACTGAGGGAGCGCCGCACTGTCAGAGGGTCAGTATTGAGGGAGTGCTGCACTGTCAGAGGGTCAGTACTGAGGGAGTGCTGCACTGTCAGAGGGTCAGTACTGAGGGAGTGCTGCACTGTCAGAGGGTCAGTACTGAGGGAGCGCTGCACTGTCAGAGGGTCAGTACTGAGGGAGTGCTGCACTGTCAGAGGGTCAGTACTGAGGGAGTGCTGCACAGTCAGAGGGTCAGTACTGAGGGAGTGCTGCACTGTCAGAGGGTCAGTACTGAGGGAATGCTGCACTGTCAGAGGGTCAGTACTGAGGGAGCGCTGCACTGTCAGACGGTCAGTACTGAGGGAGTGCCGCACTGTCAGAGGGTCAGTACTGAGGGAGTGCCGCACTGTCAGAGGGTCAGTACTGAGGGAGCGCTGCACTGTCAGACGGTCAGTACTGAGGGAGTGCCGCACTGTCAGAGGGTCAGTACTGAGGGAGTGCCGCACTGTCAGAGGGTCAGTACTGAGTGAGTGCTGCACTGTCAGAGGGTCAGTACTGAGGGAGTGCTGCACTGTCAGAGGGTCAGTACTGAGGGAGTGCTGCACTGTCAGAGGGTCAGTACTGAGGGAGTGCTGCACTGTCAGAGGGTCAGTACTGAGGGAGTGCTGCACTGTCAGAGGGTCAGTACTGAGGGAGTGCTGCACTGTCAGAGGGTCAGTACTGAGGGAGTGCTGCACTGTCAGAGGGTCAGTACTGAGGGAGTGCTGCACTGTCAGAGGGTCAGTACTGAGGCAGTTCCTGGGTTTTGACCCAGTGATGGGTCAGGGACAATGTCAAAGCTCCAGGTCTCGATGATCTGTAGGCTGGAGAGGAGGTTGGAGGCAGTGCTGCAGTTGGAGATCAAGTTTTTATTTGCCGTGTCGAGCACGCGTCCCGGCCGATATACAATGGTCAGCACCCACCTCCCCCATACTGGCGAGACAGTCACTCTCCTCAGCGACCAGCCTGGCCTTCCTCGCGTTCTGCCGCGCTTCCTCGAGCCTGTCCAGGGCCTGGGAGTAATGGCCATCCGCCTGGTGAACACTCGCTAAGTAATAGTTTGCTCGGTGTAAGTCTGTAAACAGGTTGTTTTCTCTGCGGGAGAAAGGACAAAGAAACAGAAAAAAAATCACACAACTGGCCTCTTTTCCCAATAATTGTGACAGGCGCCATTTCCATTTCAGACTGATGTGTGTCTATCTGCCCTGAGCTGAGGGACTCGCACTGCCTCCCGGATAAAACGCATCTCAATTGTCCTCAAATTCCCCCCCCCCCCCAACCCCACCAGTCTCTGCCTCTCCCACTGCAACCCCACATCCCACCAGGGGGTCAGGGGAGAGGTGGAACGGAGGAGGGAGGGGGGAGAGGGAGTGGGGGGGGGGGGGGGGGGGACAGGGCAACGGGGGAAGGGGAGAGGGAGAGGGGGGAGAGGGGGAGAGGGGGAGGGGGGTAGAGGACAGGGCAACGGGGGAAGGGGTGAGGTGGAGAGAGGGAGAGGGGGAGAGGGGAGAGGGGCAGAGGGGGAGAGGGGTAGAGGGGAGAGGGGGAGAGGGGTAGAGGGGAGAGGGGGAGAGGGGGAGAGGGGGAGAGGGGGAGAGAGGGAGATGGGGAGAGGGAGAGAGGGGAGAGGGGGAGAGGGGGGAGAGGGGCAGAGGGGGAGAGGGGGAGGGGGGAGAGAGGGAGATGGGGAGAGAGGGAATGGGGAGAGAGGGAGAAGGGGAGAGGGGGGAGGGGGGAGAGGGGCAGAGGAGAATGGTTTGGGGGGGGTTGGGGGGGAGAACCCCAACACCACGAGCTCCTTGCATCCGCAGTAACCTGTCACCTGACACCATAATAACCTTTTGGAAATGCAGATACAGTACATCTATTGCTTCCCTTTCTCCAGCCTGCTCATTTCACCCTCGAATAACTCCGATCGATAGTCAAACATCATTTCCTTTTCACCAAAACATGTTGACTCTGCCGGATTCGATTCACTCCACCTGATAGCAAGAAATTTGATTTTCAGGGCAGCACGTAGCATAGTGGTTAGCACAATTGCTTCACAGCTCCAGGGTCCCAGGTTCGATTCCCCGCTGGGTCACTGTCTGTGCGGAGTCTGCACGTCCTCCCCGTGTGTGCGTGGGTTTCCTCCGGGTGCTCCGGTTTCCTCCCACAGTCCAAAGATGTGCAGGTTAGGTGGATTGGCCGTGGTAAATTGCCCTTAGTGTCCAAAATTGCCCTTGGTGTTGGGTGGGGTTACTGGGTTATGGGGATAGGGTGGAGGTGTTGACCTTGGGTAGGGTGCTCTTTCCAAGAGCCGGTGCAGACTCGATGGGCCGAATGGCCTCCTGCACTGTAAATTCTCTGATAATCTATGAAACGGTCTGAAGGCCCTGGATACTGCAAAGGCTAAGGGCCCTGGCAATATCCCGGCAATAGTATTGAAGACTCCACTACTCACCGCACCCCTAGCCAAGCTGTTCCAGAAATTCCATAATCCGTAAACTCGACCCACATCCTCTCCCTGGGAAAGGACAGGATTGGAGGATTAACCGGAGGGTGAAGTTCAGAAGGACATTGAGATTGAGGGAGTCACAATGGGAGCAGGTAGCAGATACTCTGAGGATGACTTTCCAATCCTCACTAGGTACAGGGGAGGTACCGGAGGGCTGGAGAAATGCAAACCCGGTCCCAATGTTTAAAAGGGGATTAAAGGAAATGCCAAACAATTACAGGCCAGTTAGTCTGACGTCAATAGTGGGCAAACTAGCGGAATCAATCCTGCGAGATAGGATTAAGTATCACACAGAAAGGCATGAAGTAGTCAGCGATAGTCAGCATGGATTAGTTAAAGGGAGGTCTTGCCTCACAAATTTGATTGAACTCTTTGAGGAAGTGACAAGAAGGGTGATGAGGGTAGTGCGGTGGATGTGGTCTACATGGACTTTAGCAAGGCGTTGGACAAAGTCCCACATTGGCAGACTGGTCAAGAAAGTGAAAGCCCGTGGGATACAGGGCAATGAGGCAAACTGGATAAAAAGTTGGATTAGTAACAGAAAACTAATTAGGGTAATGGCCGATGGCTGTCCTTGTGATTGGAAAGTTGTTTCAAACAAAGAACAAAGAACAATACAGCACAGGAACAGGCCCTTCGGCCCTCGAAGCCTGCGCCGACCATGGTCCCTGCCTAAACTCAAACCGTCTGCACTTACGGAGTCCGTATCCTTCCATTCCCACTCGATTCATATATTTGTCTAGATGTCCCTTCAATGCCGCTATCGTACTTGCTCCCACCCCCTCCCCAGGCAGCGCGTTCCATATATGTACCACCCTCTGGGTAAAAAACTTGCCTCGCACATCAGTTCTAAACTTTCCCAACATACTTTAAACCTATGTCCCCTGGTACTTGACTCTCCTACCCTAGGAAAGAGCATCTGACTATCCACTCTGTCCATGTCCCTCATAATCTTGTAGACCTCGATCAGGCTGCCTCTCAACCTCCGTCGTTCCAGTGAGAACAAACCGAGTTTATTCAACCGCTCCACATAGCTAATGCCCTCCATACCAGGCAACATCCCAGTAAACCGCTTCTGTACCCTCTCCAAAGCATCCACATCCTTCTGGTAGTGTGGCGACCAGACTTGTACACAATATTTCAAATGAGGCCTAACTAAGGTCCTGTACAGCTGCAACACGACTTGCCAATTTGTATATTCAATGCCCCGGCCGATGAAGGCCAGCATGCCGTATGCCTTCTTGACCAACTTATCCACATGCGTTGCCACTTTCAGCGATCGGTGGACATGCCCAGCTCTCTCTGCCTGTCAGTACTCGCAGGAGTTCTACCATTTATTGTGTAATTCCTACATGCATTGGACCTTCCAAAGTTGTTTCAAGTGGTGTTCCACAGGGCTCGGTGTTGGGACCCTTACCGTTTGTGTTATATATTGACGAGTTGGACTTGAACGAGGGGAGCACAATTGGGAAATTTGCAGACGACACAAAGGTTGGCTGAGCGATGGACAGTGTCGAGGATGGCTATCATCTCCAGAATGATATCGATGGGTTGGTGGAGTGGGTGATAAAGTGGCAGATGGATATTAACACAGAGAAGTGTGAGGTCAGTATTTAGGGAGGTCAAAGGGAATAGGAAGTAGACAATAAACGGGAATATACTAAGAGGGGTAGATGAGGGGAAGAGATAAAATGGACAGGATCAAATTGTTTCCCTTGGTGGAGAATTCTAGAACCAGGGGGCATGGATTCAAGATAAGAGGCAGAAGGTGACTTCCGGGTGCGGCGATGACCAGCTGAGTCGCACATTTCGGCAGCTCCCTGTGAAACGGACTTTTGGGCTCTTGATAGGAGCCCCAACGGCAATTTTGACGGCTAAAAACACTGTGCGGTAAACCAGAAGGGAATCCCCCCTGGATACGGATGGAAAAAGGAGGAGAAAGTGGCCGGATTGCAGTGGATCCTTTAGAACAGCGGCAAGGAAGGCAAGCAAAAACCAAGATGGCGTCGGAAGGTGGCAGTTTAACATGGGGCCCTGAACAACAAGAGTTCTTGAAATGCTGTGTGGAAGAGATCAAAAAGGAAATGAAGAAAGAGCTGTTGGCCCCGATACTACAGGCGATCGAAGGGCTAAAGGAGGAACAAAAGACCCAGGAGTGGGAGCTTCGGGTCGTGAAGGCAAAGGCAGCCGAGAATGAGGACGATATACAGGGCCTGGTGGTGAAGACGGAGACGCAGGAGGCACATCAGAAACGATGTGTGGAAAGGTTGGAGGCACTGGAAAACAACGCAAGGAGGAACAACCTGAGGATTCTTGGTCTTCCTGAAGGTGTGGAGGGAGCGGACGTCGGGGCATATGTGAGCACGATGCTGCACTCGTTAATGGGAGCGGAGGCCCCGGCAGGTCCGTTGGAGGTGGAGGGAGCATACCGAGTGATGGCGCGAGGACCGAGAGCAGGAGAAATTCCCAGAGCCATAGTGGTGAGATTCCTCCGTTTTAAGGATAGAGAAATGGTCCTTAGATGGGCGAAGAAAACTCGGAGTAGTAAATGGGAGAACGCGGTGATCCGCGTTTATCAAGACTGGAGTGCGGAGGTGGCGAGAAGGAGGGCGAGCTTTAATCGGGCCAAGGCGGTGCTTCATAAAAAGAAGATAAAATTTGGAATGCTGCAACCGGCAAGACTGTGGGTCACATATCGAGAGAGGCACCACTACTTTGAGATGGCGGATGAAGCGTGGACTTTTATTGTGGAAGAAAAACTGGAATGAGCGGGTTATTAAAAAGAACGTTCGAACAAAGTGGTGGGGCGAATGTGGGGGGCAAAGAGGGGTTTTATGTACTAATCCTGCGATGTGGTAACTTTTCTCTCTCCCACAGGTGGTGATGGGGGGAGGAGGGGAGGTGGAGGAGATGGGGCGTTGGCCATTGGGGGCGGGGCCAAGGGAGAAGCACGGGCTTGGTTCCCGCGCTATGATAATCATGGCGGGAATAGAGAAGCAGGAAGGAGGGGGCGTCGCACGGTGCGAGCCGAGGTCACGGGGGGAAGCCGAGGTCAGCCAGAGTTTGCTGACTTCTGGGAGCAACATGGGGGGAGTAATTACGCTAGCGGGGGATCTAGCGGGGGGGGTGGGAGGGGGGAATTACTGGGTTGCTGCTGCTGGGGAGAGGGGGGAGCTGGTATGGGAGGGGATGGGCGGGGGGGCACCGCCTGGGGGAGATACAGCTGCGTGGGAACCGGGTGAGGAGCTGGAAAAAGGTGATGGCTAATCGACAAGGGGGGGGGTAGGAAGCCCCCCAACTCGGCTGATCACGTGGAACGTGAGAGGGCTGAACGGGCCGATAAAGAGGGCACGGGTACTCGCACACCTTAAGAAACTTAAGGCAGATGTGGTTATGTTACAGGAAACGCACCTGAAACTGATAGATCAGGTTAGGTTGCGCAAAGGATGGGTGGGGCAGGTGTTCCAGTCGGGGCTAGATGCGAAAAACAGGGGGGTGGCTATATTAGTGGGGAAGCGGGTAATGTTCGAGGCAAAGACTATAGTGGCGGATAACGGGGGCAGATACGTGATGGTGAGTGGCAAACTACAGGGGGAGACGGTGGTTTTGGTAAACGTATATGCCCCGAACTGGGATGATGCCAATTTTATGAGGCGGATGCTAGGACGCATTCCGGACCTAGAGATGGGAAAGCTGATAATGGGGGGAGATTTTAATACGGTGTTGGAACCAGGGCTGGATAGGTCGAAGTCCAGTACTGGAAGGAGGCCGGCAGCAGCCAAGGTACTTAAAGATTTTATGGAGCAGATGGGAGGTGTAGACCCGTGGAGATTTAGCAGACCTAGGAGTAAGGAGTTCTCGTTTTTCTCCTATGTCCATAAAGTCTACTCGCGAATAGACTTTTTTGTGCTGGGTAGGGCATTGATCCCGAAGGTGAGGGGAACGGAGTATACGGCTATAGCCATTTCGGATCACGCTCCACACTGGGTGGACTTGGAGATAGGGGAGGAAACAGGAGGGCGCCCACCCTGGAGAATGGACATGGGACTAATGGCAGATGGCGCCCACCCTGGAGAATGGACATGGGACTAATGGCAGATGAGGGGGTGTGTCTAAGGGTGAGGGGGTGCATTGAAAAGTACTTGGAACTCAATGATAATGGGGAGGTCCAGGTGGGAGTGGTCTGGGAGGCGTTGAAGGCGGTGGTTAGAGGGGAGCTGATATCAATAAGGGCACATAAAGGGAAGCAGGAGAGTAAGGAACGGGAGCGGTTGCTGCAAGAACTTTTGAGGGTGGACAGACAATATGCGGAAGCACCGGAGGAGGGACTGTACAGGGAAAGGCAAAGGCTACATGTAGAATTTGACTTGCTGACTACAGGCACTGCAGAGGCACAATGGAGGAAGGCACAGGGTGTACAGTACGAATATGGGGAGAAGGCGAGCAGGTTGCTGGCACACCAATTGAGGAAAAGGGGAGCAGCGAGGGAAATAGGGGGAGTGAGGGATGAGGAAGGAGAGATGGAGCGGGGAGCGGAGAGAGTGAATGGAGTGTTCAAGACATTTTATAAAAAATTATATGAAGCTCAACCCCCGGATGGGAGGGAGAGAATGATGGGCTTCTTGGATCGGCTGGAATTTCCCAAGGTGGAGGAGCAGGAGAGGGCGGGACTGGGAGCACAGATCGAGGTAGAAGAAGTGGTGAAAGGAATTAGGAGCATGCAGGCGGGAAAGGCCCCGGGACCGGATGGATTCCCAGTCGAATTCTATAGAAAATATAGAACATAGAACATAGAACAATACAGCGCAGTACAGGCCCTTCGGCCCACGATGTTGCACCGAAACAAAAGCCATCTAACCTACACTATGCCATTATCATCCATATGTTTATCCAATAAACTTTTAAATGCCCTCAATGTTGGCGAGTTCACTACTGTAGCAGGTAGGGCATTCCACGGCCTCACTACTCTGTGAGGCCGTGGAATATGTGGACTTGCTCGCCCCGGTACTGACGAGGACCTTTAATGAGGCAAAGGAAAGGGGACAACTGCCCCCGACTATGTCTGAAGCAACGATATCGCTTCTCTTAAAGAAGGAAAAGGACCCGCTACAATGCGGGTCCTATAGACCTATTTCCCTCCTAAATGTAGATGCCAAGGTCCTGGCCAAGGTAATGGCAATGAGAATAGAGGAATGTGTCCCGGGGGTGGTCCACGAGGACCAAACTGGGTTTGTGAAGGGGAGACAGCTGAACACGAATATACGGAGGTTGTTAGGGGTAATGATGATGGCCCCACCAGAGGGAGAAACGGAGATAGTAGTGGCGATGGATGCCGAGAAAGCATTTGATAGAGTGGAGTGGGATTATTTGTGGGAGGTGTTGAGGAGATTTGGTTTTGGAGAGGGGTATGTTAGATGGGTGCAGCTGTTGTATAGGGCCCCAGTGGCGAGCGTGGTCACGAATGGACGGGGATCTGCATATTTTCGGCTCCATAGAGGGACAAGGCAGGGATGCCCTCTGTCCCCATTATTGTTTGCACTGGCGATTGAGCCCCTGGCGATAGCGTTGAGGGGTTCCAAGAAGTGGAGGGGAGTACTTAGGGGAGGAGAAGAGCACCGGGTATCTTTGTATGCGGACGATTTGCTACTATACGTGGCGGACCCGGCGGAGGGGATGCCAGAAATAATGCGGATACTTGGGGAGTTTGGAGATTTTTCAGGGTATAAATTGAACATGGGGAAAAGTGAGTTGTTTGTGGTGCATCCAGGGGAGCAGAGTAGAGAAATAGAGGACCTACCGTTGAGGAAGGTAACAAGGGACTTTCGTTACCTGGGGATCCAGATAGCTAAGAATTGGGGCACATTGCATAGGTTAAATTTAACGCGGTTGGTGGAACAGATGGAGGAGGATTTCAAGAGATGGGATATGGTATCCCTGTCAATGGCAGGGAGGGTGCAGGCGGTTAAGATGGTGGTCCTCCCGAGATTCCTCTTTGTGTTTCAGTGCCTCCCGGTGGTGATTACGAAGGCTTTTTTTAAAAGGATTGAAAAGAGCATCATGGGTTTTGTGTGGGCCGGGAAGACCCCGAGAGTGAGGAAGGGATTCTTACAGCGTAGCAGGGATAGGTGGGGGCTGGCACTACCGAGCCTAAGTGAGTATTATTGGGCCGCTAATATTTCAATGGTGAGTAAGTGGATGGGAGAGGAGGAGGGAGCGGCGTGGAAGAGATTAAAGAGGGCGTCCTGTAGGGGGACTAGCCTACAGGCTATGGTGACAGCCCCATTGCCGTTCTCACCGAGGAACTACACCACAAGCCCGGTGGTGGTGGCTACACTGAAGATTTGGGGACAGTGGAGACGGCATAGGGGAAAGACTGGAGCCTTGGGGGGGTCCCCGATAAGAAACAACCATAGGTTTGCCCCGGGGGGAATGGATGGGGGATATGGAATGTGGCAAAGAGCAGGAATAACGCAACAGAAAGATCTGTTTGTGGATGGGAAGTTCGCGAGTCTGGGAGCGCTGACCGAGAAATATGGGTTGCCCCAAGGGAATGCATTCAGGTATATGCAACTGAGGGCTTTTGCGAGGCAACAGGTGAGGGAATTCCCGCAGCTCCCGACACAAGAGGTGCAGGACAGAGTGATCTCAAAGACATGGGTGGGGGATGGTAAGGTGTCAGATATATATAGGGAAATGAGGGACGAAGGGGAGACTATGGTAGATGAACTAAAAGGGAAATGGGAAGAAGAGCTGGGGGAGGAGATCGAGGAGGGGCTGTGGGCAGATGCCCTAAGCAGGGTAAACTCGTCGTCCTCGTGTGCCAGGCTAAGCCTGATTCAGTTTAAGGTATTACACAGGGCACATATGACTGGAGCACGGCTCAGTAAATTTTTTGGGGTGGAGGATAGGTGTGCGAGGTGCTCGAGAAGCCCAGCGAATCATACCCATATGTTTTGGTCATGCCCGGCACTACAGGGGTTTTGGATGGGGGTGACAAAGGTGCTTTCAAAAGTAGTAGGAGTCCGGGTCGAACCAAGCTGGGGGTTGGCTATACTTGGGGTTGCACAAGAGCCGGGAGTGCAGGAGGCGAGAGAGGCCGATGTTTTGGCCTTTGCGTCCCTAGTAGCCCGGCGCAGGATATTGTTAATGTGGAAAGAAGCCAAGCCCCCGGGGGTGGAGACCTGGATAAATGACATGGCGGGGTTTATAAAGCTAGAGCGGATTAAGTTCGTCCTAAGGGGGTCGGCTCAAGGGTTCACCAGGCGGTGGCAACCGTTCGTCGAATACCTCGCAGAAAGATAGACGGAATGGGAAAAAGAAGGCAGCAGCAGCAGCCCAGGATCGGGGGGGGGGGGGGGGGGGGGGGGGGGGGAGGAACCAGAAGGACTCTCAGGGTTGTTAATATATACTGTATAGTATGTATAGGTCGTTGCTACAGATAATTATATATTGGACTGTTAAATTATATTTTTGGAGAGTGTTACTTGTGACAAGGCAGTTGCCAATTAGGGCTAGTTTTCATTTTTGTTATTTATTATTTATTCATTTTTTGTTTATAAAATAGGTCATTGTTATTTGTGTTGTTATAATATTGTGTAAAGGATGCACAATGTACTGTGTTGGTTGACCAAAAATTTTCAATAAAATATTTAATAAAAAAAAAAAGAGGCAGAAGGTGTAGAGGGGACGTGAGGAGGAACATTTTTACGCAGAGGGTAGCGGGAGTCTGGAATTCACTGCCAGAGTTAATGGTGGAGGCAGAGACCCTAGGCTTGTTTTAAAAAAATACCTGGATCTGCATCTTAAGTGCTCTAAGATACAGGGCTATGGACCGGGAGTGGGAAGGTAGGGTTAGGAAGGGCGCCTGGGTGTCCTTGGGCTAGCATGGACAAGGTGGGCCGAATGGCCTCGTTCTGTGCTGTAACCTTTCTGTGGTTTGTCATGTGAGAGTACCTTTAAGAAATGGGTGTTTATCAGTGATGTCAGAGTGTGGGTGGAGCTGGACTGTCTGTCAGCTTTTTACTTTCGTTTCAGGCTGTTTGCTGCAGGGTGTGTTTTAGTTTCGTTTTCAGAGCTGGATCGCTGCAGTCACATCCAGAAGGTGTATTAGTCTCTCTCTCTGTAATCTAAAGACTGTAAATCGATCCTTTGGTGATTTAAAACTAATAACTGCTCTCAGTAGTGACTTTAACCTGATGTGCTTCTGTGTAAAGTTTTTTTTTAAAGTCTTATGGATGTTAAAAGGACAGCTTAAGGATTACTTAGTGCTGTATTCTTTGGGGGTTGTATTTGAATTAATGGTTGCTAAGATGTTCACTGTATGTTTTAAAAAGGTTAACTTGAGTTCATCGAATAAACATTGTTTTGTTTTAAGAAATACTTTTCCATTTCTGCTGTCCCACACCTGTAGAGTGGGCCGTGTGCTCCCCATACCACAATCTAGTAAAAGTTGTGGGTCCGGTGAACTCTATGATACACTTTGGGGTTCTCTAGTCCCTGAACAGGTTGTATGGAATGGTCACTCACTGTGCAATGCCGATACTTTGCTCGATATACTCCATACCGTGAGCACCATCTCTCAGCAGATTGCACACAATTCCCAGATTCAGGTAGAGTCCCACTCGCATCTTCTTCAAGTCCAGTGCTGACAGTTTATGGAGGGTGGAGCCTGCGGAACAGGAATTGTTTTAAAAAATGGTTGGACTCCCTATTGGAGGGAAATGAAGCAAAGTGACATCACACTAACCTCTCAACAACCAGCTGCATTTACATAGCACCTTTAACAGTGCAAAACAGCCCAAGTCGTCACATCACAGCCAAATCTGACACCGTTCCAAGTTTGATGTGATGGGGAGGATGAGAGGGAGCTTGGACAAGGGGTGTGGTTAAAGAGAATCCTCATGGAGTGGGTAAGGTAGAGAGGTTTATGGACGGGGTTTCAGAAGCCAGGGCCCAGCTCACTGAATGAATGGCCGGCAATAGTGAAGCTAAGAGGCCGGATTTAGAGGGAGGTTCCATTTCAGGAGGAGCACGTTTTGCCCATCGTCCGTCTGCTCGCTCTCCGCAAGCATAACTCACCACACCCCATCTCTATCCCTGTGTCACTGTGCAAATCTCGCCCAGCTCAGAACTGTCAGGGACCTCGGGGGGCTGTGAAGCGGAGATTACAGAGGTGGGGAGGGCCGAGGAATCTGGGGATTCTTTGCCAGCTGAATGCCGGATGCTCATCCAGCCTTCTACCCAGGGTTAAGGACGGCACGGTAGCACAGTGGTTAGCACTGCCAGGGGCCCGGGTTCGATTCCCTGCCGGGTCACTGCCTGTGCGATGTCTGCGCATTCTCCCCGTGTGTGCGTGGATTCCCTCCGGGGGCTCCGGTTTCTTCCCACAAGTCCTGAAAGACGGGCAGGTTAGGTGGATTGGCCGCGCTAAGTTACCCCTCCGCGTCCAAAAGGTTAGATGGGGTTCCTGGGTTACGGGGGCAGGGTTTAGATAGGGTGCCCTTTCAGAGG